>NC_083760.1:46659645-46959645 GCF_963514075.1 Conger conger
AAAATTAACAAAGTGCCTGCATTCACAGGCAAGTCATAACTTGGCGTCTTGATTGAGTCTAGGTCATCTTCCATGACCTAAAGATCTAGAAAACTCACTGAGAGCAGTCACGTCTGTGATTATGAAGTAGCCTCCCTCGGGAATGACAGGGGACATGCCGGTAGACTGGAGGATGGTGGCCAAACGGTCCCTCTTCTCCTCCAGCTCCACAGCTAGTGAGGAGAAGTAGCAGTCCGGGCTGCCCATTACGCTATATTCTCGAACGAGTCCTTGAGCTATGGCTTCCTGCACAGCAGACACAACATTCCCTTTGTTATGGGACAAGGACAAACTTCCTGTGCCTTGTCAGCTCTATTCAAAAGCCATTAAAGCCATAACCTTTGGGATCTTAAAAGCCAGTGCAAAGTATGAAATCAATGACAGATAAAAGCAATAATTCAAGACAATGATATTGTTAGTCACTAATGTCTAATTTGACAATTGGCCTTTAGGGGTTTAAGATGCATTTTGTCAGAAACAGCTTTGCATCAAATGAAAGACTTTGGTGAATCAATAGGTTTGGAAAGAAAACCAGCATACACAGTGGTAACCCAGGAACAAGTTTCAGAACCACATCTTAGACCCTCATGGAAGGGAGAGAACAGCGTTATACAATGGAGTCAACTAATGCAACGGACTATAATGGGTTTACCTGTAAAGGGGTTGGACAGGTAAACAATGTATTTTGCATGACTGTCTGAAGATGTCTGACCAAGTGTTCAGGGCCAATGGACCAGCCAAGCTTCATAAAAAAAATATAAAAACATTATTAAAAAGATGTTAATGTTGTTCTGCTGAGCACAGAGTGGGCAATGTTGTTGTATACATATAGCATACATTTCACATAACAAACCACATTATATATAAAGAACCAATATACAAATGTGTAGATTATACAAAGGAACTAAACTGATGGGCTATACCGACCAAAAAGTAGCTACTTTAAGGAAATTGTGGCTAATACGCAATATGGCATTTTGGATATCTAGGAATGTAGTCAGCTCGATGTGGCTAGATGCTAAACATTTCCATAGCAGAGCATCAATGAAGCTCTCCTTTGATCAGAATGCAATTTCCTCTACTAGATTTTGTGATTGAGTAAAGTATATGAATATTATCAATGTACCCACCCCCACCCCCCTCCAAATTATATAACAAGTAAAATTGACACGGAATGGAATCTTGCAATTATCCATGTGAAAAAAACATGGTCAAAAGGTTCTCAAAATGGCTGAGCATATACTGTACGTACCCATATATTCATGTTATTCATATTATGACTCGCGTTTTCATTAGTTTTATTCACTTATTCGATCTATTCGCACCAAGAAAACATAAGGATAAAAGGGTGAATCAATTTTACTTAATTTTGTTTGTGACTACTCTTAGCCATCCTGGCTAGTATTTACTAGTATTGCAAGTCAATACCATACACCAAGTAGGTAGCCATCAAAGTATGTTTTAATGAATTAAGCTTCTCTTTATAAAGATGAAAACATGCTATAAAATTGCAGTAACAACTCAATGTTTTTGTGCATACTACAAGTAGGCCTATTACACCTTACAGTAAGTTTCATTTTGATAGGAAACGTTAGACCAACTACTTGGTTGAATATGCAACACTTTGGTGATTTTCTGGCCGGACCCAACTTTGGCATTTTAATAAATTATCAATTGGACTTCATTTTCTTTATGGCTGTTCCTAACCAAAATATATACTAGTCTTAGAAGTTTTGGAATGAAACATCAAGTGGTGCTTTTGTGATAAAATATTGAAAATAATTGCAAATAAGTTCATAATCCGTAACTAGACGGAAGATTTTTGTAAGACTACATGTTTCCAGGTTTTCCCCCTGCTTTAATGACAAAGAAATGATGGCCTATGTTTTGGATGTTCTTGAATATATATATATAGAAGATTTTAACAAGGTTTCATCAAAATTGGAGTGGTCAATCCCGAAACCACCTGTGATATTTACAAAGGATATCAAACATAAGACACTACATAATTTGTGTGGGAAGAAACCCTAAGGCGTTTATATAAGAGTCCTCCCCATAAATTATAAACATATGCATTATATACAAGTAAAAGAAGACCACGTTTTTATTATCATTATTAATTATTATTACTATTATTACTATTACTATTACTATTACTATTATTTTTAAATCATTACTTTCATCACAATTATCAGGCAACATCCAGCCATGTGGCTGACTATAGGCATCAACATATTCCGTTGAAAGACTGTTCAACTGTTAGCTCTCACCTTCCATCCAGTCACACTGAAGGTCTTCCCAGCACTGCCTATCGTGATGGTTCTCTCCCACATACCAGGGAAAGTAGCTGTGAGAGACCGTCGAACTTCAGGTCACAGTAACATGACAATTCCAATGACTGCAACAAACTGCATTTTCTGCACATCTTTAATGCACCTAAATAGATAGCAGTACCTATTTTGATGTGCTCGTGGCCTTTGTATACCATCCATTCGTAAACCTCATCACTGAAGCAGAGCATGTCGTACTTGGTGCACAAGTCAGCAATCACCTGCAGCTCCTCTCTGGTGAAAACCTTTTGGGGACAGGCAAAATAGCAAAGATATACAAATGCAATTAAAAAAAAAAAAAGACTGTGGCAATCACCATTTCATTTAAGCAAGTAATATCTGACGGCAATTATACAAACTAAGTCAACAGAAGACTGCCTTATCCCTGCAAAAAGCATTCCCTTTTTTGTTAGAGGGGGACCCTAATTTCAGCATAAAATTATTCTAAATCTGTAGTACTTCAACCATGAAACCATTTAAAACTCAAGTCATTTTTCATGAAATGCAAACATGCACGCACACACCTAAGGTCAGGCCAGGCTCATAAGCAGACATGTCACATGGTTTACAAGACTAACAAGAAACAAGCACACTCACAAGACACTGCAGTACTGGCATCAGGCTAGCATGAACCCTGAAACAGTTACACAAAAAGCCTAACAATTATTCTTTGGTGAGAGGCAGAACACTGACCTTCCCAACAGGATTGTTGGGTGTGTTGATAATTATAGCCTTGGTTTTTGAGTTAAATTTACTCGCTAGCTCATCTGGATCCAGAACCCAGTCAGCACTGGTGAGGCTTGCCTTGTTTACAGACTTCTGAAAAAAGCAAATGAAAACCAACATGATGGTCTCATCTTCATGAGCTATATTTTCATGTCAAGCAAATATGAATTCTACAATTTGAATTCTATTAGTTCAAACTTACAGGCCTTAAGGTAATTAAAATGGGCTTAGCTCCTGCCATTCGGACCATGGGTACATAGCAGTAAAAGAAAGGCTCAATAATTATAACCTTGAAGAGACAGAAAGTGATAAAAATTAGTTGTGCCTTTTGCGTGCATACAGTAAATCCTCAAATTGTGTCCGGGATTCTATTTGAAGCCGGGCCTCCGATAATAGCCGGGGGCGTGGTCGAAACGGACAAATAAAGGCCGGCCCCCAAATACAAGCCGGGGTAATATTGCCTACCAGTAGGGCTATCTGTCCATGAGCACTAGAAGACATTGTTTCGATTTAACTCAATTAAATAAAAGAGCTCTTCTTAATATTTTATATTGTTGGTTGGTTTAATACTGTTGCCAATGAAAAGTCGTTGTCCTACACCATGGGTCTCCAACACGTTGCTCTCAAGCTACCAGTCGCTTGCCGCCCCCTTCTGAGTAGCTTGCCAAAGGCTGAAGCAGTATACATTTAAACACAATTGTTGCCACGAGGCACTCCAGCCTACGAATTTAATAAAAAGTCAATCAGGCAAAATTAAAAATTAACTCAATTTAGGCTACTTGGCTACGCAATAAGGCAATAAGGCACAGCGCACGTCCAATGAATGAATGAAAGCGGCTACCTTGACTCGCAGTAAACAGACGGGTGGAAATCACGACACTCTTTCAACTACATAAAACTTAACAGTGAACCATCAAATACCCCCCAGATTTCAGTGCCCATCAGTCCCAACATTTAGCAATAGAATCAAACAGTCCAAAAGTAAATTAAAACCCAAACCAAAGCGAAAATCTTTTGATAGCCTAAAGGTATGCTGCTCCAAACGAAACGCATGTCTCACAATAAAACGCACTTTAGGAAAAAAAGATCCTTAACTTGCTGTAATCTACGCTAATTTGTTATTGTTCATGAAGGCGTGTCTGGCAAGTTGGTATTTTATGAAGACGCATCTGTTTTGGCTTTCATTAATGGTTTAGCTACTCAAGTTGCGTTTCTGAACGGTTACAGGAAGTGTTGAACAGTGTTGGCCCACTTTAAGTGTAGCCTTTTACTTTATTTCTAAGAATAAAATTCTACAACAGAAGCCTAATAAGAAATAAAGGCCTGCCTCGAATACAAGCCTGCCCCAAATAAAGGCCTGTGCTTTATGCAGCCGAAGTAAATAAAAGACCCCGGCCACAATTTGAGGATTTACGGTATTTAGTTTTCATTACTCTCCCATTTAAATGTTCAGTGCAGCTCTTGTGTAAATTCTTAGAAATTGAAAATGTCTTGGTCTAAGTGAGCTATATACTAAAATCTTCTTCTAGCCTACAGAAAAGAATGACAATGCAGATGCAATCCCTTACCTCATCACCTTCTTCTACCAGGCCATGCATGGTACTGAATAGAGAACCATATGCTCCAACGGTTACCAAAATCTCTTTGAATGGGTCGATGCATCGGTCATATACTTTCCCATACACTTGCGACAGAGCCTTGACTAGAGATGGATGCCCCTGTTTAAAAAAAAAACATGCACATGTCCGTCATTTTTAACTTAATGGTTAAAATCAAGACATTATTTTTGCTTCCTTGACTTAATTTCATGTAATGTAATTTCCCTTAATTTGTATCAACGGTGCACCACACCATGATTCTACACTAAATCCAAAAAAAAGCATATGAATCCAATTTGAAGACTTGTTTCACAAAACAACTTGCACAGTAGTACACCTGCCACACACAATTTGCAATCCACTACACAGCATTTGCTCCAGTTCAGGCTGAATGTCATAATTGTTCTCATTTTTATTATCTTCCTAAAACTGTTGTGGCCCAAGTGCATACAGTAGAACAAATAAAATCTATTACAAATCCTCTTGTGTACTGGTTCAGCCTGTCCACTCTTGCAGCCTCTACCAGGCCTTCCTTGATGTATGCTGGAGGAGGCAAGTCTGGGTAACCTGGGCCCAGATTGACAATGCAAGGGTCTGCTGCCACAAAGATGAAAGCCGCCCTGAGGACAGACACACAAGAATGAGGTTTGAGGGACTAGCTGAGAACGGATCAGTAGGTTTAACTTTTTTTAATGGCATCTACTCACAAAACATGATTATCCAGTCCTTCTATTATTTTGGAATGTGTATGCCTGAAAGACGCCATTTCATGCTGGAAGGGAATTAATGTATTTAAATGGATGAAGAATTGACTTAATGTGAATGTGTAGGAAAAAAAAAACTGTTTGGATGCCAATTAAATAATTTGTTTAGGTACTGCGAACGGTTTAGTTTGCGACACAAAGACCGACATTGCAAAAGTAAAAATACAATTCACAATAAACACAAGTGAAACAACTAACTCACGGCTGAAAAAAACTTCACTTATGGGTAGAGATTAGCCTATACCTGCAGCAGAATTACAGGCAACAAATGCGACAATGCAACTTTTCATTTAAGTCCTTACGTTATGGGCCGTGTTATGTTCATTGCACAGAATTCAGGATTTCACCTCTAAAATAAGTTCGTGACCCACCTAGCTAGTTAAACAAGCTTCACAAGAGTAGGCTAACAGCTTGGGGAGGTTAGGTCAGTGCAACCTCCTGTAATTACGTTTTACCGTGTTCACAAATATGGTCTATCAAATGGAGCTTGCCGAAAACCTTTAATCGCCCACAATTCTAGCGAGATTCCACTAATAGAAAAGGGATGGGTCTCGCTTCAATGCTGAATGTAATTTTGTGAATAGCGGTGCCAGGATCACTTTCACAATTTACATTCCATTCCATGCCAACCACAAAATGTAAATTTATTCGTTAGTTTGGCGCAGTAAAATTCTACAGCAAGTGTTACCACTGACCTGTATCATTGGTTGTCAATGATGGCAATCGGAAATAGCCTAGGTTAAGCGATGATTGAAAACACTTCGGCAATTTTGGTTTAGCCTAAAACAACGAAATGTAGTCTACTGTAGACCAACTGCAACGTAAAAGGCTCACTGCCTTTATAAAAATTCATAATTTATCCCCCCGCAGCACTGCCAAAAAATATTATATATTATATATTATATTATTATACCGTCGAATTCAATAGCTCATAAACGAAATGTCAAGATGACACTATATTTTGAACCCCGGCAACATAGGCAGTCAACTACAACCACTGTCAGCTACTCAAGTTCTGAAAAGGGTAAATTACGTTGATCTATGTTGCGATCCGTCAGAGCACTGAATTATTAGGGACCGTCAATAACAGCGCTACTCACGTCCTGCGGGCCACAGTGTCTGCTGGTATGTGCTCGACCGTGCGCTACACCACCCGCTTTAACTAATTAGCTCATTATCTGAACCAAGCTGGTAAAATAATGAGTGAAATCAGGTGGTGTAGCGCACGGTCGGAGCAAATACCTACAGACACTGCGGCTCGAGATGTAAAATGTAAATATATTACAAAATATTAATATAACTTTCGATCAAGGTGAAGAATAGCTCAGAAACTTATTCTACCATCCAAGGATCCTAAGAAGAACAATAATATACTGTAACGTTTAGGTGTGGACATTTCACATATGTTAGAGTTTTATTTTTAACGAAAACTCCAAATGAATTAAAATAAAATTCAATAACTTCTCATCCATGAGGTAGAAAGCACTAAAGCACAAAAATAATTGAATTGAATCTCAACTGTGCAGTGGAGAGCACTAAGATCACATTTCCCAAAGTTAATAAGGGGGAAATGTGCTTTCTGTTTGGAGTTTGGATGCAATAATGGTCTTTATAGAGAGGAAACGTAAACATTTTTATTAAGTTATTGAATTTCATTCCCAATCAAAATTGATGAAAATTAATCAGAATGCAGTGGGAGGGATTCTGCTGTCCTGACAGTGGTAGGCAAGTCATTCCACTACTGAGGAACCAGAACAGAACACAGGCATGAATGTGCAGTTGGACCGCTAGGTGCTTATAGTGAGGGAACCACAAGGCGACCAGAGCTGGCGGAGTGGTCTTGCTGGGGAGTAGGGAGCGATTAAAGATTGTATGTAAAGTGGGGCAGTCCGCCTGAAATGCACTAGGGCCTTGAAGCGGATGGGTGCGGCAATAGGAAGCCAGTGGAGGCCAATGAGGACTGGGGTGACATGAGCCGACCTGGGCTGACTGGTGGTCAGCATTCTCCACCAGCTGGATGGCAGAAGCTGGGAGACCGGCCAGGAGGGAGTTGCAGTAATCCAGGCAGGAAATGACGAGCGCCTGGACTAGGAGCTGGGTGGCTTTCTCCGTCCGGAGATGACGGATACAGCGTATATTGTAGAGGAAGAACCTGTAGGTTCTGACAGTGGAGGATACATGTGGAGTGAGAGTGAAGTGGTTATCAAGAGTCACCCCAAGATTCTTGGCTGTATGGGAGGAGGATACTACAAATAACAGAGCAGTAGCAGCAGTTGAACTGTAACCAGGATTGCAGTATTTTAGTCGTAGTATCAGTAGTAGGGCTAATAATTTGGACTGCGAAGTAGTCATTCTGAATGTATTCCTAGGTGGTTGCTAAGGTGTAAATAGCTGGTTGCTATAGTCTTGCAAGGTACAACGGTGTGTCAGGTGGTTGCTAGGGTGTTACTATGTGGTTGCTAAGCTGATGCTAGGTGGTTGCTAGCGTGTTGCTGAGGTTGATAGGGTAAATGGTAAATGGTTGGCATTTATATTGCACCTTTATCCAAAGCACTGTACTAATTGATGCTTCTCATTCACCCATTCATACACAGGTAGGTCTTAGGTG
This sequence comes from Conger conger, assembly GCF_963514075.1. NCBI lineage: Eukaryota > Metazoa > Chordata > Actinopteri > Anguilliformes > Congridae > Conger > Conger conger. The sequence continues at coordinate 46,667,711 of NC_083760.1, forward strand.
TCTTGCTCAGGAACACTTCGACACAGCCCGTGCGGGGGATCAAATCGGCAACCCTCCGACTGCCAGACAACTGCTCTTACTGCCTGAGCCATGTCGCCCATAGGGTTGCTAGGTAGTTGCTAGGCTGTTGTTAGGGTGCTGTTAGGTGTTGTTATGCTAGTTCTGGATGATAGAAGGATCCCACATGTCTTTTTTTCAATTATGGATGCGTCCTATCCAATCACTTTCATTCTTCAATTACCAACAGTGAGAAAGGCAGTTTTATGTGTTTTATGTTTTTAGTGAGCTTATGTCAGTCCGATGGTCACCGTGTCAGTCTTCGTGCTGTGCACGAAATTCAAAGTATCCTCTGAAACATGGAAGCGAAGCCTAATTGAGAGGGGAGTGAAAAATGAATGAGGATGGGCTTGAGTTGAAGAAAATGGTGGGGAGGGGCAAATGCTTAACACTTGGGGCAAGAAACTTGGTGAAGGTCACTCAGTGAACACTGATATAAGGATGTTTGTAATTAGTAAATATAGTGTGTAACGTAAACCAATCAGCCACAACATTAAGCCCACCTGCTTAAACAAGTTTTTTCATGATTAAAAATGCTTTAAACTGTATAAACTTGTCTAAAAAAATGTAATATTTCATTATATGATATGTGTACTTACAAAAGCGGGTAATCATGAGTGGAATTGCATTTAATTTTTAAATGAAAATGGAAATCTTGTAAGGTCATTGTGCCAGGGGGTGCCATATTTAACCCATCCATCCATCCATCCATCTTCTTAACCTGCTTATCCTGAACAGGGGCTGGAGCCTATCCCAGCATACATTGGGCGAAAGGCAGGAATACACCCTGGAGAGGTCGCCAGTCCATCGCAGGGCACACACACCATTTTTATGACTATTTTAAAGCTTGTAGGCATAAAGTATATATTTATATTTTGTATTAATAACATATTTAACATATTAATACATTTTTAATGTTTTAAGGCATATTTTGTCTTCCGTTCATAGTTAACAAAGGTGATTGCAACATGTCATTATCTTTATTGTTTTTATGGTATTTATTCAAGTAATTAGCATTTAATTAAACTCATAATGCTTTATCAATGCTTTATGAGTACAGATTTGATGTTTTAAGGGAAATTCTGTTCTAGATGCCCATGTCCAACAAAGAGAGGGCTGCAAGGTTCAGGGCCAAGAAGAATGAAGATCCACTAGATAGGGAGGAGTTTCTTGCGAGAAAGAGAGCAAGGTATCATAGTGATGGAGCAGTTACAAGTGACAAGTACAGTTAGATTTACACTAATTTGCAGAGATATTTGAGATATTTTGCAGATATTTTAGTTACCAAATACGATAAATGTCAGACTAAGCTGTTGGCCCTTATGTATGGAGCAATGGTTGTTTACAGTAGCATTAGTAAAATATTCATGTAATGGAAGTCATTTTGATTATAGCCTGCCCTGCACTTTATTTCTATTGTATTCTTCTTGTGTCTAGCTACCAGAGACGTAAGGAGGCTGGGAAAATAAAGCATCCATCAGTCAGGGTGTTGAACACCTCTGCAGCTGAGAAGAAGAGAGAACAGTGGAGGAGAAACCAGAGGAGCCACAGGGAAAGATTGAGACAGATGCATGCTTTGATTAACCTCACTCCAGAGTCCGTAGATGGTGACAATCTTGAGGAGCACCCTGTACAACATCGACAAGAGCCCCAACAACAGCACCCACCACAGCCCTCACCTCCACAGCAAAACCAGTTACCTCAGCAGCACCCACATCAGAACACACCAACACAAAAGGGACTACTTGCCTCATCAACCCCAGAAAGAGATAATGTGAAGAAGATATCAAGGCGATGCACTCAACTGAAAAAAGAAAAGGCACAACTGAAGCAACAAATGGCCAGACTTAAAATGCAACTTGCAAAGTCAAAAAGAAAATGTGAAAAAGTGAGGAAGAGTCAAAGAAGGGAATTGAGTGAGTGAGAAATACAAGCCAAGGGGGGCCAAGAAACTTGCAGCAGTGAAGAAAGAGCGGGTCATTTAATTCCTGTGTAGGGATGAGAACAGCAGACTTCTACCTGGAAAAAAAGATACCATAACAAAGCATAAAGAAAAAGTTCAAAGACGAGTCCTTCTCAAACCTCTGAAAGAGCTCCATTCACTGTACAATATAGAGGCAGAAAGGGAACTCTCACTGTCATATAGACAGTTTGTGCGCCTGCGTCCCTTTTTTATAACTGAACCAAAAGCATGTGATCGCAACACTTGTGCGTGTATAGATCACGAGAATGTCAAGCTGCTCGCTGACAAACTCCACCAAAGTGGATTGCTGAAATCATCTAGCATCTCCGAGCTGATAGCCTCCATAGTGTTTGATCCTAAAAGCAAAGACTGTATGTATCGTGTCTGTCCAAAATGCTGTTACAGTGAAATAGAACTTGCTCTGCCTGAAGAGAACACATGCACCACCTGGCAGCAATGGGAAAGAGAGAAGACCAGCAATGGAGAAAAGGCGTTCACAAACTTTGTGAAAAAAACAGAGAGGGGAACCTGGCAGGATCTGAGCAACACCCAAAACCAAAAGCTTGATCTCCTCGCGAAGCACCATTTCAACTGGATCCATCAAGTGGAGGAGTGCCGTAAACTCAAGGATAGCATCAGTGACACTGAGGTAGTTGTTCACATGGACTTCTCAGAAAACTATGCCTGCAAGTTACACACAGAGGTGCAGGCCTTCCATTTTGGAGCAAGCAGAAAGCAGGCCACGATACATACTTGTGTGGTGTACACATCTCAGGGGTGCCAGTTGTATGCTACCATATCTGATAGCCTCCGCCATGATGAAAGAGCTGTGTGGGCACACCTTGAGCCTATTCTGAAGGAGGTGAAGGAGCAAAATCCCTCTGTCACCACTCTCCACTTCATGAGTGACGGTCCTGTGACGCAGTACAGGAATAAGAGGAACTTCTACCTGCTCAGCACACTTCCATTCCTTTGGGGATTCAAAGAAATTACCTGGAACTACTCAGAAAAGGCCCATGGTAAAGGCGCTCCCGATGGAGTCGGTGGAGAAATCAAACGTTGTGCCGATGACATTGTGAAAATGGGAACAGATATCCAGACACCAAAGGATCTCTACTGCACACTACAGGAGAACACAAGCTCAACTATAAGGTACTTCTGGATATCTGAAGATGACGTGTCCAGACATGATGATGCAGTGCCAAGTCAGTTGCCAGTTGTTAAAGGCACCATGAAACTACATCAGGTTGCCTCACAAACCCCGGGGAAGATCAGTCACAGAGAGCTGTCCTGCTTTTGCAGCCGAGGAGGGAGCCATTGTAACTGCTATGGTCCAGTTGATGTGGACTTCAATCAAGAAGGATCTGAAGAGACTGCCTCCACAAGCTCAAACTCAACACGGTTCAACCAAGAAGGATCTGAAGAGACTGCATCCACAAGCTCAAACTCAACACTGCAGCCCACACAAAACAACACACCAGATTTAGTCGGTAAATTTGTTGTTGTGAAATACGATGACCAACTTTTTGTCGGACAAGTTCTTCATCTGGTGGAGAATGAAATTGAGGTGAGCTGCATGAGACAAACTGCCGGAAATAACTCATTTATGTGGCCAGAAACATGTGATGTCATCTTTTACTACATGTCTGATGTGCAAGCAGTCATCTCAGAGCCAGAGCCATCCACCAATCGCAGCTCAAAACTATGCAGCCCAGACTGGGAAAAATTCAAAGAGATGATGTAAATGTGCAGTTCCACCCACAGAGAATACTTGGATTAGAGATTAGATGGGGAGATCTCACCCAAAATGAGGTATTTTAAATGAAAGTTTTAGTTACAAGGCCATGTAGCCTAATTCAAAAGAAAATATCAAGCTAATTTTTAAAGCAACATCCCAGATGATAGCTACAGTATGTTGACAATTTTATTCAATCAAAAAGTTATACTTTTCAGTGTTGATGATGAAAATATTAATGAAGAATACATGGATTAGAGAATAGATGGGGAGATCTCACCCAAAATGAGGTATTTTAAATGAAAGTTTTAGTTACAAGGCCATGTAGCCTAATTCAAAAGAAAATATCAAGCCAATTTTTAAAGCAACATCCCAGATTATATAGCTACAGTATGTTGACAATTTTATTCTATCAAAAAGTTCTACTTTTCAGTGTTGATGATGAAAATGTTAATGAAGAATACATGGATTAGAGAATAGATAGGGAGATCTCACCCAAAATGAGGTATTTTAAATGAAAGTTTTAGTTACAAGGCCATGTAGCCTAATTCAAAAGAAAATATCAAGCTAATTTTTAAAGCAACATCCCAGATGATAGCTACAGTATGTTGACAATTTTATTCAATCAAAAAGTTCTACTTTTCAGTGTTGATGAAAATGTTAATTGATATGAAAATGTTTAGTGACTTGATATTGACTTGTCATGAATGACTTACACTACTACTGTTGCCTACATGTTGATACCTTTTACAATGGCAGATGTTTACTGTATATGAAATGGTTAATGTGTTCAAAATGCTAAGATTAGTGTTTTTAAATCTTAACATGTTTTACTAAGGCAACATATAAAAAAAGTTAAATGTAAGTGTAATGCTTAAACATATCAAATAAAGTTAAATGTTAAGTGTAATGAATGTGTCTACTCACTACTGATTATTTAAATTTGACAAGTTGCCTCTTACTTTGTATTAAATATAGAATGAGTAGCCCATTTAAATACACCGTTGTTGCTGAAACTACCTTTAGTGATCATCCCATGCAAAATCTCACAGTATGTCATTCGGCATAACGATGCCCGTCAGGCAGGATAACACAGATTTCTCTTGAAATATTACATAATTCAGTTTTCTTTAGTTGAGAATACAACAATAATCTTAACCCCTTTATTGGATTGCATTTTTTAGACATTTTCCAGCTTTTTTCACTTTTCAGCATTAAGTTTTGGGTGATAAACATCGACAAATGAGCCTGTGTCAGTAAAAAGCCTACATTTCTGATATTAATTGTGATAGAATTTTGATATCCTGAGCAGAACATGCTTGTTGATATCAAACTATGGATATCTATAAACTATTGTATGCTGATAAAAATAAATAATCAAATTATTAGAAAATCCATTACTGTTATCCAGAATGACATTTTTGATGGGAAAAATCTAATTGTTAATAATTATAATGCATAAATTACATTCTTAGAGAACAAAACTTGTTGAAATATATACACAACATTCTAATGAAGATAGAAAGAGCTTCAATTAGCATTTTTAACTCATTTAAATTTTTTCCCATTTTTAAACCCTTATTCGTCACTGACCCATATGTTTGCTAGCTAGCCACGTGACCATTTTGGCTAACTCTACTGTTCAAACTAGCTAACATTACAGCATGATCGAAGATAGTTACTAGTTAAATTCTTTGCTGGAGGACGTCACTTTAGCTCAATATGGCTACAGCATATCGTATAATCATATGTTCTGTGAGGCGCGTGGCTTGCAGTTCAGCCAAGCCTTTGTATTATAGAGTCACTGGCTAACAGATGAGCTAACTTTTCACCATTAATTGTCAACGGGCCGTGTTCTGAAAATATCAATTTTAATAACAACGCACATGAAAACCCGCTTTTAGGAAATGGCACTAGTCCGTTTAAAAGTAGGACGTGTTCTAATTGGGGGAGAAACTGTACAACGCTTTTAAAAGTTTGTAGAAGAGCGCAAAAAAAAAACCTCTTACAAAAATTTTCACTCAGCTTTTTTATAAAAAATGATTTTTATGAGATTTTCAGGATTAATTGGAATTTGCCTTACCAAAACATTTTTCACATATATTGGTCCCAAACAGAAACGCCTTGTTAATGAGAGTCATCAGAGGAGAATGGCCAGACTGGTCAAAGCTGACAGGAAGTTGAGAGTAACGCAAATAACCACACATTACAACAGTGGTATGCAGAAGAGCATCTCTGAACACACAATGCATCGTAACTCTAAGTGGATATGCTGCAGCAGTAGAAGTCTAAAAATAAGTCTAATAAATACCTATTATAGTGCTTGGTGAGTGTATGTATGAGTGTAAGTATTTTGCTGTCAAAAATAAATGGATTAAATGGGGAAATCGGCTTTTTGAGCTGAATTATAAATATCAGCATAGGGGGCTACCAGTGGTTACTGAAGATACTGCAGTTGTGTAAGCCTCTGGTGCCTCTGGTGCCATTTAAAACTATGAAATTACCCTGGCCAAAATATACTATTTTGAACCGTATTTTTGAACTCACACTGAACTAATTTCTCTCCAGTGACCAATTTATTTTCTGAACCACACAGAAGATTTTGAAACCCAAATTTAAGGACCATAAACACAGGCAGAGGCTGAGTCAACATAACACAAAAATCTTACACCCCAGACAAGCAATCACCGAAACTGTATACTATTGCTTATTATCCAAGCGAAGAATACATATCTAGTTATAAAACAAATTAGCTTTTAGTTAGCTTGCCGAATTTACAAATATCCACCTGAGACACAATGCGTATGCAACAAAGCTTGCAACGCTCGCTACTATGTTCGTATTTCCTCAGGTGGATATTTGTAAATTCGACGAGCTAACTATGGCTAATTTGCTTGTTGCTATCAATAGCGAACTGGTATTGTTTTACAACTAGATATGTAGTAGTACACTTGGATAATAAGTAATAGTATACAGAGTTTCAGTGATAGCTTGTCTGGAGTGCAATTTGGGCAGCTACATGCAAACAATCTGAATAAGCCGCCACAACATTGGCTGTGGCAATTAGAACCATTTTTCAACCAATTATTGTACAGCTGTGCAATGTTTCAGTAGAGTGATGGCATGTCAACTGTATGTTTTGAAACCAGAATTTAAGGACTATAAACACAGGCAGAGGGTGAGTCAACATGTCAGTGAGCCTTTTTCAATGATATAAAGGATTTACAATGGACGTGTAACAATGTTTTAACACAAAAATCTTACCTATTGTCCCTTTAACATCTAGCATATCCCTTGCTTGCAATAACTGCATCAAGCCTGCAACCTATTGACATCACCAAAGTGTTGCATTCTTCCCTTTTCTAGGTTTTTACTGCAGCCTCTTTCAGTTATTGTTTGGTGAAATGCATGCTCAATTGGGTTAAATTCTGGAGATTGACTTGGCCAGTCTAAAACCTTCAACTTTTTCTCCCTAATGAAGTCTGTTATTGTGTTGGCAGTGTGTTTTGGGTCATTGTCTTGCTGCATGATGAAGTTCCTCCCAATTAGTTTGGACGCATTTCTTGGCAGACAGAATGTTTTTGTACACTTCTGAATTAATTCTGCTGCTACCATCATGAGTTACATCAATAAAGATGTGAGCCCACTCCAGAAGCAGCCATGCAAGCCCAAGGCATGACACTTCCTCCACCGTGCTTCACAGATGAGCTCGTATGTTTTGGATCACGAGCACATCCCTTCTTTCTCCACACTTTGGCATTTCCATCACTTTGGTAGAGGTTAATTTAGGTCTCATCACTCAATACAACTTTGTTCCAGAACTTTTGTGGCTCATCTCTGTAAATTGTAATCTCGCCTTCCAATTCTAAGTACTGATTAGTGGTTTGCATCTTGTGGTATAGCCTCTATATTGCTGCTCTCAAAGTCTTCTTTTAATTGTTGATTGAGATACCTTCACCCCTGCCCTGTGGAGATTGTGATGTCACCGACTGATGTTATGGCGATCTATTTCACAGCTCTCACAATGTTTCTGTCATCACCTGTGTTGTTTTCCTTGCTGTTGTTTGATGTTCAGTACACCAGCAGTTTCGGCCTTTTTCAGGACCTTCCAAGTTGTTGTGCAAGCTATCCCCAATTCTTGTGCTATGGATTTCCCTTTTTTCGTAGCTTCAAAATGGCTTGCTTTTCTCCCAAAGACAGCTCTCTGGTCTTCATGTTGGTTCATCTTTTCACAAATGCTGTCTTCACAGGCAAAGCCCAAGGCTAAAACCAAGAGTCGACATTAATTAATTTTTTAACCAATCAATCTAACGACACCTCTGGGCAATAAGAAACACTCATCAGTCACATGCTCCAATACTTTTGCTCACCTAGAAATTGGGTGGTCTGATACAAAAGGTGATATGTTCGTAGTTATTTAACTAATCTAGATTAAAATAAATAAATAAATAAATAAAGTCATCTCATGCATCTTTGGACCTCAAACTCAATTGATATTGTATAGCAAAAACAAAGAAATTGTCCTTGCTGTTCCAATAGTTTTGGAGGGGACTTTTTTATTTTATTTTATTTTTTTAAGATTCAACTTCTCACTCAAATTGTTATGCTCATAATATAATTAGTAATGGGAAAGTTTGTATTAAATTAGAAAAGAATGCAAAATAGAAGCATTTTCACTAGTGGTCTGACTTTTGGACCCCACTGTAAATAACAGATTGGCTGAACTGCAGAATGTAGTGACTTGAATGAGAATAAAGTTGTTCTCATACAAATGCTAATAATTGAAAACATATAAGTACATTTACATTTACATTATTGGCATTTGGCAGACGCTCTTATCCAGAGCGACGTACAACAAAGTGCATACCCATAACCAGGGATAAGTTCGCTGAAAGACCCTAGAGGTAAGTACAATTTCAACTGCTACCTGTACAACAAAGATAAGGACAAGGGCCAATTTTTTTTTTTTTTTTTTTTTTTTTTTGAACAAACAAACAAACAGAGCAAAAGTCACCAAAGTTAACTATCCAAACACTGCTTACCTAGCCAACTAAAATACTGATACACAAGTCACAGAGACAACAATTAAGGTTCACAGGGAGGTAGGGAGGGATGGGGAGAGGTGCTGTTTGAAGAGGTGTGTCTTCAGCTTGCGCTTGAAGGTGGGGAGGGATTCTATAGTTCTGACCTCAACGGGGAGTTCGTTCCACCACCGTGGAGCCAGAACAGACAGTAGTCGTGAGCGTGAGGTGGAGGTTCTGAGAGGGGGAGGTGCCAAGCGGCCTGTGGAGGCTGAACGAAGAGGTCTGGCAGGGGTGTAGGGTCTGATGATTTTTTGCAGATAAGCTGGGGAAGACCCTTTAACTGCTTGGAAGGCTAGCACCAATGTTTTGAATTTGATGCGAGCCATGACAGGCAGCCAGTGGAGGGAAGTAAGCAGGGGGGTGACGTGTGAGTATTTGGGAAGGTTGAAGACCAGACGAGCTGCTGCATTCTGGATGAGTTGGAGGGGTCTGATGGCAGACGCTGGGAGGCCAGCCAAGAGGGAATTGCAGTAGTCCAGGCGGGACAGAACCATCGCTTGGACCAGGAGCTGGGTCGAGTAGGGGGTGAGAAAGGGGCGGATTCTCCGTATGTTGTATAGGAAGAACCTGCAAGACCGGGTCACCGCCGCAATGTTCTCGGAAAGGGACAGTCTGCTGTCCATCACCACGCCGAGGTTCCTTGCACTGGGTGACGGCGTGAGTGTGGTATCCCCGAGGGAAATGGAGAGATCCAGATGGGGAGAGGTATTAGCAGGGATGAATATCATTTCAGTTTTACCTGGGTTGAGCTTTAGATGGTGGTTGTCCATCCAGCTCTGGATGTCCCTCAGGCAAGCAGAGATACGGGCTGAAACCTGCGTATCAGACGGCGGGAACGAGACGAAGAGTTGGGTATCGTCCGCATAGCAGTGGTAGGATAGCCCATGTGCAGTGATCACAGGGCCAAGGGAGCGAGTGTAGAGAGAAAAGAGAAGCGGGCCAAGGACTGAGCCCTGGGGAACTCCTGTGGCGAGGGGCCGAGGTGTCGATACCGAACCAGCCCAGGCAACCTGGAAGGAGCGACCAGAGAGGTAGGACTCAATCCAGTCCAGGGCTGTGCCACAGATGCCCGTTGCTGACAGGGCAGACAGGAGGATGGAGTGATCCACAGTGTCGAAGGCAGCAGAGAGATCTAGAAGAATGAGGACAGAGGAGAGGGAGGCTGCTCGTGCGGCATGAAGTGACTCACTGACGGAGAGGAGCGCAGTCTCTGTCGAGTGGCCCGATCTGAAGCCAGACTGATGGGGGTCTAGCAGGTTGTTGTTAGAAAAAAAGGAAGAAAGTTGAGAAGAAGCGGCTCGTTCTATAGTTTTAGAAAGGAAAGGAAGAAGAGATACCGGGCGGTAGTTCTGGATGATGGAGGGATCCAGGGTAGGCTTTTTTAGCAGCGGAGTGATGTGGGCCCTCTTGGAGGATGCCGGAAAACAGCCGGAAGACAGGGAGGAGTTGACAAGGGAGGTGACAAATGGGAGAATGTCAGGTGTGATAGTTTGGAGAACTACCAAAATGTTGTTTACACTGTAATGGCATAAAAAAAAAAAACTAAAAACAAATTCCAACTGTCAAAACTTGCGAACAAGCACACCATACGGGAATGTGGTGGATATTTTCCAGTTGGTGCTGATATCAAAAAAAATTTGGGAGTAGTTTTCACACAAAAAACTGGCAGAATAATAATAAATAAAACAAGAACAATCTTCTTTAAATAAAGACAACTTCATATAATGTTCTGTACATTTTATTGCAGGTATATGCACAACTGTAAGCACAGCTCTATAAATAGACAGAGTAACAGAACAGTGAGAACTTGAATGTTACGCTCACAAGGGGAAAGATTGGACACTATTACAGGGGAAATGGTGACACTGACAGTGCTTCGCCATTCAAGTCTGTAAATACATTTCTACAAATTTTCCAATGAAGAAAAATTAATCTAGTTTTGCAATGAAAGATCAATGCTGGAAACAAGATCAATGCAGTCCCTTTCACTTCCAGGACAGGTGAAATTCCCCACACTGACCTTTTAATTAATGTCATATGCATAAATGACAGCACGTAGAGGCCTCACCAATCTAACCTGCAGTTGTCGTGACATGGAGCTGCAGGACACCTCAGCCAGCAGGTCATGTCACACAACGGCCAATCGGATCAAGCTGGAAGATCATGTCCACTTAACGGGAGTTGTGCACACAGACCTTCTCCACCCCACCCCCATTCCCCCACCCAGACATTTGAATTTATGGACCTTGATACCTCTGTGGCTTTAACAGCGTCTATCCACTTCCACTTAAATCTGGTTACAGCAAACAAATGGTCAGACCAGTACAAATTCCTAGTTGTACCACCATGACATGGAACAGGCTGGAGCCTTTTTTAACTTCCAAACCTGGGGGTGGGAGTGCAGTTGGGCCACAGATCCAGGGCAGTTGCTCATAGTCACCCAAGTGACACACACACATGCAGAACCATGGAGACTGCTCACCATCGACAGAAATGGACACTGCCTTGCTGCCTCTGGCCCCAACCTCTGCCCATGCAAAAATAATGAAGAGTTACAGTTTTGAGATCCTTTCACTCCTATGAGACAGGGAATTGCAGGCTAAATAAAAATCTGGCACACCTTGACCAAATTACAATTTTAATGGGACAGTGAAGACAACATGCCCACAATTTTCCTTCAAAAACATATTATGTATTTCCCCAAGCACGTATAAGGGGTAAAAAGCCCAAAACAACATTAGTAATATCTGTCAATAACTTCTATAAATTCCGAGATGCACACTGAATACATTGGTTTCTGTGGGTAGGATGACTTCAACATGGGCAAACATAGTTGAGGTGCATGCATCCAATATAGTGTGTTTCACTATGTTGTTCCATCATTTTATCAACCAAAGGACCTGTGAGATGTGAAAGCTGGGTACACATTAAATGCAGTCTACTGCACAGCAAATAGGCCACAAGTGAGGTGAACTGGTGAATGATGAGTAATGAAGACTTTACACAATAAAATATCACACTTTTTTGGCCCAGCAGAGGAACAGCCTGGCTCTTTGTGGTCTAACCCACACTGCCATGGAAGATCCTGGACTACTTCAAGTGTTGTGTATTCAGGAATCAGAAGATGACATTGATTGATGTAAAATCCAGAAAGTTTTTAAAAGACAAATTAAAGACAAAACCATCAGGGACATCAACATTCCAAAATGACAGAAAACAACTAATTTTCCATAACACATTGTGTGAACCTCTTTTTGAGAAAGAAAAAATATTTCAGTCTTTAATAAACTCATTTGTTGAAGGTGTGCTGTATCCATGAATAAAAACAACTCCACTTTGGAATTAAAAGCTTTGCAATCCATATATACAGGCTTAACCACCACATTTAATGCCTGGAGTAGTCATGGTGGCAAAAAACTTGCTATGGTAGCACATTTGTTCCATTAACATTGTAAATGGTCATCAACAACAATGGTTGATACATGTTACCATACTAGTAGCACGAAAATAACAGTCAGTGACCACATCGTCCCAACCAGTACGTCACTGACAATTGGTGCTTAGTATTTACTTCAATTATTCTAAGTTTACATGTTGCAGTACAGTTAAGAGAAAACAAAAGTATTGTTTTGCTGTGTTGCATCTGAATCTCATTTTTGTGGTAGTGTAAAGTTAAGCATAAATTAGTTTTCATTTAACCAAAACAAAAGAACATTTGATCTGTAACACTGATGGTGGATGGGTGAGTGAGGCCATTAGCGATATTCTCCATGTTATAGCGGGGCTAGCCCTACGGACCCCTCCAAAGTCCCAATAGAGTGGCACTGCGGGTAGCATGCATGGTGGTCGGTGGGGAGGAGTCTCCTCTTGTTCCTGCTTTACAAGCCCTGGCCTGAGATGTCTGCCGTGGGATCACTGCCTCCTGAGCCTGACTGCGCCCGCTTGATGTACAGATTCAGTAACTTCAACTGCAGGGAGAAGAGCGAGAGAATAAGAGCAGTCATTCGACACGTGCTGTGCAGAAGTGCTGAGAGGTCTTCAAAAGATATTCATAATAGAGCCACCTGGAGATTGGAGGTTTGAATGAGGGAGGAAAAGATGAGAGGAGGCTGGGGTGTCCAATCTTATCTTCTTCTTGGGGCAGCCTGTAGCCTAGTGGTTAAAGTACATGGCTGGGACCCGCCTTATCCTTTCCGATAACATTGGACACCCTTGGTGGTGACAGACTCACCTTGCTGCCGGACAACTGGCTGAGGTGAGGTTTCAGGTCCTCCCCTATGACTGCGTAAATGGCCACCAGGCAGAACACACAAGCCTTCCTCACGCTGCTCTCCGAGTTATCATACCCCTGTGTCACAAAACAAGTAAACATCAAAAGGCAGGCTCAGAACAGGGACGGCAGCACCACCTTCGTCCTTGTGAGGAAGCCCACCTGTATGAGTCCGGGAACAATCTCTGGCAAAAGCTGGTTCAAGCCGTCCTTGGGAACGCGGTCAATGACCCTGGTCTGCATCTTTATGGCGGCCAGGTTGATGGGGTAGTCGGCCGTCTGGATGATGGGGCAAAGCACTTTGATGCACTGGTCTGGGCTGATGGACGTGGCGAGCATGGCCGCCGCTTCTTCTGCTGCTCGCACCACCTGCATACAGAACACGGATAGTGAGGCAAGGTCAGAGATGGTGAAGCCCAAGACCATTCCTCAAAGGGAAGAGGAGGAAGCCTCACCTCCTTGTGGGGGTCTTTGTGTGCCTCCAGGGCCTTCATTATGGTCAGCTCAGCATAGTTCTTGAAGCGCCCAGGCTGCCGATTCAGGATCTCCTTCAGCACTCGCAAAGCCATGGCTCTGATCACATGCTGAGAGAGACATTACAAAACTGCATTAGCAGCTTATTGGTATTTATATAAAACTGCATTACCACTAAAAATGTATAGACAAAAACTGCTCCCAAAAAAATCTGGTAACTTTGATGAAACCCATTTGGTTTCATCAAATCCAGAATCCAGTCTTGAAGGGCTGAGGCTGGCTTCCAACACCACTGATTTATTTAAGTTGTTGTTTAACTGAAGAATTGGCTGAACCTTCTGATCAATGCCTTATTTAAGCTACTGATGAAAAGGAAACCACAGAAACCTGCAGACACTGCCGCCCCTTAGAATTGGAGTAGGAATTGGAAATCGAAACGCAGAATCTCCTTGTGACCTCACACGATGAACTGAAGCTGACAGTGCCTGAATTTTTTTAAACCAGTCTTATCTTATACTGAATGAGTAGCGATGTTAAGACCTAATATTTTTCTTATGATTTGGTAAAAAATATATATATATATTTGGGAGCCCGCAAGTCGTATAATGCACGCCCGCCTTACATGCATGACAGCAGAGGTGGAACTTCTGGCTGGAGTGAAATGGTGAGACAGCATAGTGTTTCTGGGAGGAGGGAAGAGACTGTGAATATGTACTTATAGGGAGTTTTCTTGGTGGAAATGCAGCTACTTTGGGTCAGTGGTGAATGGTGTCTTTGGGTTGGTGTGTGTCGATGCGATGTACATAATATGGCTGGTGATGCAGAAGCGGTGCCGAACTGGCGTTGATGACATGTTCCTACTTCACGGTCGCCCAGTGTCTCCAGCAGAAGCAGCAGGATGGTTTTGAAGTGCTCATCCCACACCACCAGCTGGTTTTCCCGGATCAATTTCTGCAGCTCAGACAGGGCTGCCTTCCTTTCCTCCACCCGCTCATTGTGATTGGACAGCTCCTTCAGAAGTTCTGCCACCAACTCCGACTGGTTACTGCCTGTTAGCGAGGATAATTGGAGTGGTAATCACATGTACTGGATGAACCCATCAGTCACATATAGCCTGCAGTGCTCTCATCACTCACTATCACTCACAGCAGGGTAAACTGTGCACTCTTCATTGACATTGTCATTGCTCATCACTCAGCAGTTGGCAGTCATCACTCACTCCAATCTGCACTTACCACTCACTCACAGCAGTCATCACTCACTCTCTCTCTCTCACTCTCTCTCTCTCACACTCTCACTCACTCTCACCAATCTGCACTTACCACTCACTCACAGCAGTCATCACTCACTGTCTCTCTCTCTCTCTCTCTCACTTTCTCACCCACTCACTCTCTCTCTCTCACTCTCACACTCACTCACTCCAGTCTGCACTCATCAATCACAGCAGTCTGCAAAATATTAATGTAAAGCTTGGGTAGAGTCTTCTAAAACAGAGGGGCAGTGTACACATTAGCAGTGTACCTTCAGGGAACTGCTCTGTGTCGTCATCAAAGATGGCCTCTTTCAGGGCAGACTTATTGAAGGAGTCGGAGTAGTTGAGAGGGTTGTAGTCACGGGAGCCTCGAGGGCTGGAGTGTAGCAGGGGCATGGTGTTGAGGAGTGATGTCTTATTGTCCAGTGCCGTGCGTCCAGCATCCAGGGTGTCCACACTACTGCTACCTACTCCACCCTGGAGCACACACAGGAGGCGTTAGTGTGTACACACACACACACACACAAACACACACACACAGGAGGCGTTAGTGCGTAGACACACACACACACACAGGAGGCGTTAGTGCGTAGACACACACACACACACACACACACAGGAGGCGTTAGTGCGTACACACACACACAGGAGGCGTTAGTGCGTACACACACACACAGGAGGCGTTAGTGCGTAGACACACACACACACACAGGAGGCGTTAGTGCGTACACACACACACACACACACACACACACACACACACACACACACACACACAGGAGGCGTTAGTGCGTAGACACACACACACACACAGGAGGCGTTAGTGCGTACACACATACACACACACACACAGGAGGCGTTAGTGCATACACACACACAGGAGGCATCCTTGCACACACACACATTAGAGGCATTAGTGTGTACAGGGATTATTCAACCTGTCAGTGTTAATATTATTTGACTAGTTGGACCACCACCAAGTTTTTTTTATTTTATACTGCACATCTTTTCTTTATATCCTCTAGCCTGTTTGTTTTATGATAGACCTACCTACAATAATTAATTTTGAATGTGGTGTAACAGAGTTTTTCCTCTCCGTAGGCATTGTATTCCTATGCTGCAATACGGCATGAAGCTGGAGCTATACCCTGTTGACCATTATGCTACCTATAGTACATTTCCTGATTAAAGCTTTCTTTTTCTTGTGGTAGCTCCATATCCATTTCTCCCTGCCTTGTCTGTAGGTGTAAGCATACCATATTTTATGCATGTTTCCTATGCAAAATTGTGAATGAGGGCACTTATTTCATTTCACTGTGTAAATAGAAAGCCTTGTAAATCGGTTGTCAATGTGTCGGTATCTGCGACGGCAAAAGCGCTGCTATACAGTCAATGCGTTTGTGCTGCAATGGTTTCCTTAGTAAATCTGGCTCCAGGTCTTTTTTCCCCTGAGAAACATCTAGAAACCGCCAGCACTGTGATCTAACCCAGAGATATTTAACTGGAAACTCCAGATTTCCGTGCTCTGGAAGCAACTTGGGCTGCGCCATTTTGAGAAGTTTCATGGTACATACCGCCTCACTATCCCCGTCCTTCTTGGCATCGCGAGACACAGGCTCGTTCATGTCCTCCTGGCTGCGCACGCTGAAGCTCTGGATGGCCTCTGTCATCCCCCGCAGTGAGCTGTAGATGTCCTCAGAATTCATGTTCTCTGTGTCGTAGTCAAACGCACTGCAGGGAGCAAGAACCAGACTTACTCAAACACACCATATGGAGCAAGAACCACACATAGCCAAACATACAGTATGGAGCAGGAACCCCACCTAGTCAAAAACACAGTAGGGAGCAAGAACCACACGTAGTTAAACACACTGTATGAAGCAAGAACTACACATAGTAAAACACACTGTATGGAACCAGACACCACAGATAGAGAGAGCATGCGGTCTTCACTTCAAGCACTGTTCAAACATGTTACTCTGAAGTTTGCACAAATGCTAAAGATATGGGTGCACCCAGGCTTACCTTGGTGAGGGGGTGTTTTGCGAGGTGTTGGTGGGGGAGGTGAGGGGACTGGACCAGCTGGCGGGAGAGCGGGGTGTGTGACGAGTGAGAGGGCTGCCTGTGGGAGTCTGCCAGGAGAGAACCGCAGCCACATCAACCACAGTGCAAAGGCAGTAACCACACCAGGACAGAAAATGTTCACATTAATGTTATACAACCCCTCAACCACATCAACCACATCAACCACAGTGCAAAGGCAGTAACCACACCAGGACAGACAATGTTCACATTAATGTTATACAACCCCTCAACCACATCAACCACAGTGCAAAGGCAGTAACCACACCAGGACAGAACATGATGACATTAATGTTATACAACCCCTCAACCACATCAACCACAGTGCAAAGGCAGTAACCACACCAGGACAGGAAATGATCACATTAATGTTATACAACCCCTCAACCACATCAACCACAGTGCAAAGGCAGTAACCACACCAGGAGAGAAAATGATCACATTAATGTTATACAACCCCTTAACCACATCAACCACAGTGCAAAGGCAGTAACCACACCAGGACAGAAAATGATCACATTAATGTTATACAACCCCTCAACCACATCAACCACAGTGCAAAGACAGTAACCACACCAGGAGAGAAAATGATCACATTAATGTTATACAACCCCTCAACCACATCAACCACAGTGCAATGGGAATTAACCACACCAAGAGAGAAAGTGACCACACTAATGTTATACAATCCCATGAACTACCAACCACAGTGCAATGGCATTAACCACACCAGGAGAGAAAACGATCACACTAATGTTATAGAACCCCTCAACCGCCAACCAGTGCAATGGCATTAACCACACCAAGAGAGAAAATTATCACATCAACCACCAGCAACCAAATGTAACCACATTAACCATCAACTACAACAACAACCACAACCATAGCACTGCACAGCTTGCCACACAGACACACAGCATATCAGGCACAATTCTAGATGTCACAAAGGTAGCGCCCAAGGTTTCAGCTCTGAATCGCAGTTCACACTAAGAGAATAAATCATTATCTAAAGATGTCTAATTCCATCATTGGAATTCAAATTTGAATGTTGATATTTTATAGTTTACATATTTATATAACTATGTAACTTATTTATCATCAATCATGCCATGTTCTGACCTAATGAACAACTTTAGGGGAAATCAAAACAAAATCGACCGTAATGATCCGTTTCTTCATAAAAAAATAAAAAAATAATAATTTAAGTCATATAGGGGTGATTCTAGTGTTCAACCGGAGACACATCCTTAGAATAGTAAAGGTGGAGAGGAGATGTTATCTACAGATGATGTCAGACGTGAAGCTACCAGTGAAGGGTTGCTGCTGTGACGCAGGTGATTCTGTAAAAGTTTGGTGGCTCCATCCTGGAAGGTTTTTGGTAGCGCCCCGAGTAACATTGTGAACTCTGGGGTGTTGAGCTGAAAGAGGGCAATCAGTACCGCCTGGGCAGCCTGCAAGCAATCAGAAGTCAGAAATAATCTGTATTAGCCAATTGCAGCAGGAAATGATTCAATGGCAACCAGCATAAAAATATGGATAAATACAGTTATAAACATTGAATTTCTGACACTAACCACAGGAAATGAATCACAACCAATCAGAGAGCTGGGCAATATTTCAGCCTCAGCATGAAAAAATAAACTTACTTCCCAATTAATCTTCATTCACATTTACCCTTGTAACAGGTACGGGTGGAGTACATACTTAAAGGTACAATAGGTAAGATGTTTGCATAAAAAAATTGTTACAAGACCATTGTAAATCCCTTCCTATCAGTGAAAAGGGCTCACTGACATGTTGACTCACCCTCTGCCTGTGTTTATAGCCCTTAAACTCGAATTTAAAAATATACAGTTGATGGACCGACACTCACTGTATCAACAAGTTGTATAGCTGTACAATATTTCACGCTCACAGAGAAGGGATGGGATAAATAGTGTTATGGTTTGAAGGTGTTTGTTGCTGCAATTCCTCTCTTGACCGTTAGAAGGTTCAAAATTACCAATTGTACCTTTAATTTGGCCATTTTATTGAAACTGCATGTGATTACCATTAGCGTGCAGGATGCAATGTCACAAAAATAGGTATTTTCAATCAACTACTGTGGCAGGTGGGGCTCGGTTTGCGGGACAATCTGAGGACCAAGCCTACTGGTTAAATAGACAAACACCTGTGCTATATGAGGAATTAGTCCAGGCTTTTAAATGAGTGCACTCTTCTGCAGTAGGCGTCTGAGAATGGGGAACTGCGAGTGAGCTGTGTTTGAGCGAGACGGAGCTGAAAAGCAGGAGAGCTGGAAAACCACAGTTGGTTTACGATTGTCTTTATTATTTTTCATTTGTTAAGGACTTTTGTTGTGTTAAGAGTTGCTCTTGCACTCTCTCCCCTCTCCTGACGAGGATAAAACACTGGTGAAAGGCTGACATTCAATCTACCTCCCTGTGTCAATCTCTTCTGTCCACCATGGTGAGTGACAACTACATTTAATGGCTTTTTGAAAGAGCTCACTGACCCCAGTGTTTTTTTAGTTTTTTTTTAACAAAACTGAGAGGTAGATAAGGCTAAATAAATCTCATTTCATAGCATTAAGTCTTAATTTATAATTCTAGAATCTTGTAAAGGTGAGAGGCTGACTGCAACCGCTAATGTAACGTCCGTCACGTTGGCCGTGGTCCTTATCTTAGGCCCTGGTCCTTATCTTTGTTGTGCAGGTAGCAGTTGAAATTGTACTTCCCTCTCGGGTCTTTCAGTGCACTTATCCCTGGTTATGGGTATGCACTTTGTTGTATGTTGCTCTGGATAAGAGTGTCTGCCAAATGCCATTAATGTAATGTTTTTGAGGACATGTCTGTAACGGTTGTTTGAAATAGGATTGTATTAAAAATGTATATGCAAAGCTAACTTTCACCAAAGTGATATGTGATCTATACATCATTTATAATGATAAAAAAAGGTATGTTCACCATTTTTTGTCTTGTTCCACAAACAAATAAATTCCATAGTAGTGTCAACCAGAGCATACAAAAATAAACCTACTTCTCAACTAAACTACATTAACACTTGCCCTTGTTTGAGTTCCAAACTATTTATTTGGTAAGCATATTGTTTGGCTCTGTTTATAATGGCTTCCTTGACGGTCATAGGCACAACCCCGTAACAGACTCCAAAGGCAATCAAAAGCCTAGACTCAAGACTAGACACTGAAAGCTTTCTTATACCTGCAATTTGAATACCCCTGACCAATAAGAAACAGTGGAGTAGCCAATTGTCCCTAAAATGGAGGGACAATTTTGGTCCCTAAAATGGGAGGGACAATGTATAAAAATGTTTCATAGTCATTGTATAATTTCAAATCCAATGGGCTGTCTCCCATTTCAGGACACCATACTTTGGAACATAATAAGGTTATGTAAAATAAAGTAGTCATGTCTACTACCATCACCTATGTTCTCCAGGTCTGTACTGCATCTTCAGCTAGTTAGTTGCCTTAAGTTCTGTTCAGCATACGAAATGCATGTGCAATTGGATTCAGTTCGGATTAATACATTTTCCAGATTTGGCTTTGGAAAACTGCTTTGTTGCTTCAACAGGATGAAGCGACGTCTAGTTTGGCGGCATTTGGTAGAATTCTAGCAGATAAGAGGCTTCAGAATTCAGTCTGCTGCTGCTATCAGCAATTACATCATCAATGAATGAGCCAGTAACTGTGGCAGCAGTACATGCCTAAACCATAAGAAGCCTATCACCGTGTTTCCGGGGGCTCCTTTTAATCTATTCTTTTGGCCCTTCCACTCAGCCAAGTGGGTGCTATGAAAATATAATAATAATAATTAAAAAAATTATATTTTTCTGAGAGGTTTTGTTTGTAATTTTCTGACTAAATGTCACATCCACAACGCTACAATGAAGAATTTGTTCGAAGCGATCTGGAACGTCTTGACATATTTTCAATGCCTGCTGTCAGTACAGCCCACACAGAGAGGGCTGAAGAGAATTAAGGCCAAACTGCACACATGAACGATGGCTCAGTGGATTGACTTTGCTATCGGAGGGGCATTGAGGTGACAGTCAAAGAGGAAATAGACAATTCTGTACTAAGATAAAGCAACTTGGATTTGTGAGGTCGGAAATGGGATTGTTACTATTCTCATTCTGTAGTAAATTTATGTCATTTTGATGAACCATAATGTCATAATAGATGAGAGAAATGCGTGTACTGTATTGTATGTGTGTGCGTGTCTATGTCTTTTCTGCTGGGAGAGGTCAGAGGTATTGCAAGCCAATGAATAAAAAAGTTTGAATAAAAACAAAAGAAACAGGAAAAGAAGAAATGTACCTTCCGGACATCAGCGCTTTTGGGCTCAGTGGTCCACGTGATGATGCGTGAGACGGCCAGGCGGGTTTCACTAGAGTTGACAAAGTCCGGAGCATCCATCTGCATGGCCAAAGTCTCAATGTACTTGAGTATGGCCACTTTCACCTGCAATAACACACAAACATATTATCACTATGCACTTATTACATTATGTTACTGTACGGTGGCCATCTTCACCTGTGAAGACATGCAAAAAAAAAATTAAAATAAATTACAACATACTTATTACATTATATTATTGCACTATTAATCAGGAAGACAGAAGACATTTTTACAAATGAGTTCATAAAACAGGTGAGGGTACAAATCTAGGAAAGGGTACAACAGCAGGGCCCCTTCTAGGACTCAAGCCCACTACCTTCTGGTTGCAAGAGGTCCCAACCAACAGCACTACAATCCGTACACAGCACCTGCCTAATATTTCTTCTGCTGACACCCTCATTACAATGCATTCCACCTACAGATACCTCCAAACTGGAATGAATTAATGGTAGAAATGAACTACAGAGTTCACAGACTGTAGGGGATCTGTTAACAATTGCTTGATACAACAATGTAATAACATTTTGGCTGGGGTTCACTTTTGCCAGCAAGATGGTCACAGTCAGTATATAGTAAATGCATAAAATTCCCAATGCATTTACTGTATAGACACTCTGATGAGTTACAATAACAACTATCTGTTGATTACTACGAAATGTTATGGTTTTATAGGAATAAGAAGCGGTTATGGATCTGAAACACCAAATTTACTTCGCTGGAACGAAAAAACTCAAAAACGTGATGCACGATGTAGAACACAGTAAATCCTTTTTTGAAATTTTATTCAACAATGTTTTTTCTATGATTGTAACATTTGTGTGTCATTTGTTGGGCAAAATAAGGAATAATAATTCAAACCAACATGCAAAGCAATGTTTATCAAGCAGAAAAGGCAACGCCCTGATGGGAACTACACTCCACACCACACAGAGCACTCAACAGGCAACAATCTATAATCCTCTATACTTATATTAATATATCTCACAAGATCTGAAAACAGACTCATGAGAACAGGTTCATCTACCAAATAAAGCGCAGATTCAGCACTTTTTTCACTTTCTGCCTGATAGAGATTGCAAGTTGTGACTCTAAAAATACAAAAAAACTGAAATGTTAAAATAAAATAGAAAGCAAAATAATATTTGAATGATATAGTTATCATTCAAAGTAAGCAATAGTTTCATGCTGGAAAAAAGCAAGACATGACCAAGGGAGCAACGAAACACTCACGTAGAACAAACTTCAGAACAAAGCTGCATTCTATTTACCTGGTAATTATAGGCAAGCTTATGACTGGCTAATGTCACATGTATGATGGGAACGGCTTTAGACAAGAGTTCTGGTTTGGAGAAATAGGTCAGAAGAATTTCTAAATGGAAGACAAAAGAATATGAAGCGAGCCAATCAAGCAAACAAGCAGGGAAGGAAAACCCATCCCACCTCCATCCAAAGAAATCCTCCGCCCTGACACAGAACAGAAGCCTTTTTTTTCCATGTATTTTTGGTGCTCTATAAGTAGGGTCTCCTCCAGCACTGTTCCATTAAGAGAGCGTGTTATAAAATTGCTTCCCCGCAGCGCCACTGACCTGTGCCGCTTGGTTCCACACTTGGATTTGCTCCTGCAGTGTGCAAGCATGGCGTCTGGGGTTTCTGTGGGGAAGCAATTTTATACCGGCCCCATGCCTGCAACAAGACCTCCGCGCAGGCTTCAGAAAGAGAGAGGAGAGGTCCATCAATTACCAGCAGAGACACAAGAGCAGACAGAATAGGGAGGGAGGGATGAAAGGAGGACCGTGGCGAGCCAGCCAGAAGAGACAGAAAGAGCGGCGTGGAAGAGAAGAATAGCGGGAGAGGGTAAAGGCCCATCCACACCGAGAACTAGAACCATAACCATAACAAGGTGAGCATCCACACGGATGCACGATAACATTCTATAAATAGTCTCTCAGCTAGGTCATCTGCCATTTTGCATGTGATGACCTGTAAATGGATTTTTATTGGCTGTCAGTGTTTTATCGTTTATGTAGTTGGAAAACATTTCTCTGAAAGTGTTCCCAACTATATAGTTTGTCATTGTCATTGTTGTTGAAACTCATTTTTAAACGACATATTTATAGTTATTTTCCTCGGTGTGGATGGGCCTGGGTTTCGGGGAGGAGGGGCTTCCTCAAGGGGCCACAGTACTCTGCATGTTACCATAACTGGCAGAAACAGACAGATTGCAGGAAAGGATGTGAACACAGTTTTCTTCCGCTGTGAATGTGGGTATGGATTTTTTGCAAAATTCCTCCCACTGCTTCTTGCATTGTCTTTGTTTAGTCATGTCAAGGGACAGAATTAAACGGCATGCTAGGTTCTAGGAAAAAAAGCGATGGAACCACTTCAGTGCCAAGCATACAAATATTTCTCCTCATAGATGTTTTTCACTGCCGGTGCTTACTGACAATTGCCGCATTGGCCCAGAAATGCAGTTGAACAGCAAAAGTGCTTCAATGATCTTAGTGCCTGATCTCACCACTAGATGTCTAGATAAATATCATGTGTATCCTTTTTTACAGCCAAAACAAAAGGATATTGATGAAAGACTGAAAATTATCTTTGAACATTACATAAAAATATTATGTAAACATCATGGACAGAAATGCCTTCAACTCCAGACACAACTGACTTACCTACAGACGTATGTATGTCATATGACAATATTTTGATTGGTATATGTGCAATATCCCACAGTAAATGCGGACTGCAGAGTTCCACCAATATGTAGCATTAAGAATGAAACCAGAGTGAGGACAATCCACAGGACTGACCTTAAGACTATCTGCAGCATTCTATACTATATCTTAACACCCACAGCAACGAGACACACCAAGCCAAACTAATAGATGGGTATTCCATACGCATCCATGTACAATTCCATTTAATTAAGAAAATAGGGCAGCCAGCACCAAAGCTCCTGACCGATTACCATCCCTTTCAAGGTTCCAGCCCTACCATCACCAAACTTCCACCCCCTTTCAAATCTTTTCTTACAGTACTGCAAAGTCGCATGTTCTTTTGTTAATGCTATATTGACCAACTGGACAGTCAGAGAGTCACACGTCATTTTCAAACATGGTACCTGTGGTACTCGTGACTCACTTACCAGTGATTTTGTGGTATATCACACACAAAGAAAGTCCCTTCATACAGACTTGGCTTAAGATTGAAAATAGCATGTATTAATAAATGTAAAGCATTTATTGAATCATAACCTTGCACTAAGAGTAAGAATCAGTCGCATACATATCCGGTTAGTGCGTAGATGTGCAGAACTGAAATAAAGAATAAGTACACTCACCGTGTCAGCTCGGCATTATTTTACATTATAGAAAATAAAGAATTAGGTGAACAACAACCACATTTGTCACAAATGTCAGTATGTGTGACGATAACACAGCTTTCCTATTTACAACATAAGTCACATGTGGACAGCTTTAGCCAATTCTTCAGCGTATCTTATTTTTACCGATGTTATAACATACATTATACACATTTAGGTATGAACGGATTTGAAGACCACTCTCCAGGGTGTAAGTGAAAATCTTTACAGTCACATATGGGTCCTGACCAACCCAAATCTTGAAGTGAGACTTTAGCCAAGTCTGAACCTTGACCTTCCACTAAGCTGGACCAGTCAGCTCCAAAGGCCTCCAGGGTGACTAGTTGAACTGACCTTGCCCAAAATAGTCGTATGTCTATGCATCTTCTGTCCCAGACTCTGCCTCAAAAAGACATCCATTTATGCATCTTTCACTTAAACTCCGCTGCACACAGGCACCTGTCAATGCATCCTTCACTTAGACCCTGCCCAAAACAGACACTGTCAAAGCAGGGTGGCACCGACTTCTGGGCCACGTCTTTGAATGTACGCACCTTGAGACTGGGTGTCTGTGTCTGGTCCACAGTGAATCTCATGAGGATGGTGAACTGTAGGTCATTGGGGAAGGACTCCCTGTGGAGGAAGGGAGAGGTCAGAGACTAATAGATTAAATTGTTTGCAAGTTTGGCCAGGACGTCAACAACGTCATTTCCTTCCCGCAGGAATCATGAAGAGGTTCAGCTGTTTTTCAGACCAAATGTCAGAATGGGGAAGAAATGTGATCTACGTGGCTTTGACCATGGAATGATTGTTGGTGCCTGACAGGGCAATATCTCAGAAACTGCTGAACTCCTGGGATTTTCACGCACAACAGTCTCTAGAGTTTGCAGAGATGGTGTGAAAAACAAAAAACATCCAGTGAGCAGCAAGGCAAAAACACCCTGTTAATGAGAGAGGTCAGTGGAGAAGAGCCAGACTTGTCAAAGCTGACAGGAAGGTGACAGTAACACAAATAACCATGTTACAACAGTGGTATGCAGAAGATCATCTGAACACACAACGTGTCAAACCTTTTAAGTGGATAGGCTTCAGCTACAGACCAATAAGTCTAATAAATACCTAATAAAGTGCTCACTGAGGGTACGCACGTAGGTTAACGCAGCCAAAACATGTCTACAAGCTGGCACAACTGTTACAGTGGCAACATGCAGACATTTCTTTTATTATTTATTTATTTGCCAGGGACAATGTACAAAAACATTTATCTCAATTAATGAGAGGAGATGCTTTTGCATTAGATTTTAACTCCAAGCTCATTTCCATCAGGAGTCCCAGGGCAGGTTGATATAAAATAATACAAATACAAATTAAAGTATACAATACAAAATAAAGTACACAATACAATATAATAAAATCACAGGATCACATTTACACCCACATTTCCACACCTGAAAAACATGACCTACCCCTGCCCTAGCCCTCCCCTGACCCGTACAGGGCCATTTTTTTCAGGATTTCAGTTAGAAGAACAGGCTGTTTGCCAGTGTAGTTTAGAAACGGTGAGACAACAACAGTGACAGACACCTGCTTCCCTATCTACCTGCATTTTTTTCATTAAGCCATTTCTACCTGTAGTATTTCTACTTGTAGTGGTAATCTACAGCCAATAGTACTGCGGACATATGACCAGGTTAGCGCTTGTGTAGTGCTAACCTAGCCACATACTGAAAATTGTCTAGTTTTAACCAAGTAACATTTGCGTAGTGCTCGCCTAGTTCCAGGTGCAATTTGGGTAGTGTTAACCTGGTGACACGAGCCACTCTTGAAGTGCCAACCTGTTGGTGTAATGCTTTGTGTACTGTACACGGTACTGTGAAGCATCACTACTGTTAGTGCTAACCTGGTGACATCGAGGGCCTTTTGGACCTTGGCCTGTACAGAGCCTAGCAGGTCAGCGCCCATCTTCTTCAACAGCTGGGTGAGCAGAACAAACAGCCAGTCCTGCAGGTCATCCTTGTGTACCACGATGAAGTCCACCAACGTCTCCAGGAACATGCTGAACACCTGCGGGCGGTGCAGCAGGTACACACCATGACCAAAACGCAGAGCAGGCCTGGAAGCCTACACATGCTCACAGAGAGGCAGCCAAATAGAGAAAAGGTGATGTGGTGCAGCGAAGCGAAAATTGGAGAAACCTCAGGACCCGTTTGTCCGTCCCATCCCACATCCCACTTACTAGCATTAGTCACCTGCAGAGACAGCCAGCCATTAAATCAGTGGTACATGCAGGAAAGGCCATTCCCAAGTCAATACAAAAATGCATATAAAAATACATGATGTTTGGTGGTAATTTGAGTGCCAAGGCAGCACAAGAAGGCTGTTACTTCAATAAATAAATATACAGTGACCGGTCCCATAAATATCACAATATATGGAAAAGGCTTTAAAAAAACAACAATAAAAAACTATAACTAAGTATATAAACAACCAGTTAGATTAAAAGTATATTCATTAAACATTTTCAACTTTTGAGAATATGCTGCACAGAAAGCAACTAGCAAAGGCGGAGAAACATATGTAATGCGTATCGGTGTTATCTGTGACAGTGATAAGGAAGCAAAATCAGTGTATACAAAACTAGGTGTGCTGCAGTGTGGAGGTTAAGAAGGTTAAGAAGAGGCAGCTCATATTTTTAATTAAAAGGTCACATGTGATAAACAAGCCAAAAAAGAAGTCAGGTTGAAATATCAGAAATGTTCTTTTTTATGTCGGAAGATAAAAAAAAAGAAAAAACTTGAGTGATAAGATTTCATGGCTCCAGACACCATCTGAGTTCAGCAAATGGGGGGAGATAAATTAGTATAATAAATATTTCAGGTATATGATGGTATTTCAGTGCTCAGAGGTTTCCATAGCTAGCTAAATAAATGGCAACAAAAGTTTTGTAAAATTAAAGAAATTGTATTTTATTTGGCGTGTTGCTTCTTCAGCACTTATCGCCATACAAAACCTTCTTACATGACACTAGATACTTGTACTCAGGCTGCAGTTATATTTTGGGAGAAGTTAAAGGACAATGTATGATATCTTACATTGCAAGAGTTGGTGTGGTACAATAAGTACAGCTGTGTCTGTTGGGTATCAAAAGTCAAGAATGGTTCTCTTATGTGAATTCTCAATAATTTAACATAAAAAGTATTCTGTTAAAATTGAGACCTTGTCTTTTCAACTGTAGTTAAACAAATACATACCACAGTGTTATTATAGTTATCTGGTGGCACTAGTTTATCGCACCAAACATCATTGACCACAAGTGGCTGCTCAGCAATGAAATGTCAGTGTATTAGTAAGCAGTTCCAATTCATTTTGAAGCACACAGCATTTCATAAGCCACACAAGGCTTTTCAGATGCAACCAGATTAACAGAGTTAATAGCACAACCATGCAAGGGGATGAATATATAACAAACTTACTCTCTACAGAGAGTTCCACAACAGGGGGAGAGCATGCAAAAAAGAGATAAATACACTAATTAGTTCTGGCTGTACAAATCTATGACAAAAATAAAGTAATAAAATAATAGTCCAAGTTTTCTTCAAATGCATTAATTTCTGGCAGTGAGACACAATGACATGAACTGTGAAATAAAATCTGTGCAAAAGATACAAAAGTGTGTGGGAGTTCTTTCAGTTTCATCATAGAAAGAAGTGACAAGTGAGAAGGGACACGCTTTAAACATACAATGGAACAAAGCCCAGTGTAAAATGCATTCATCCGTCTAAAAATGTCCAGCTTTCAATCATATCATATACGTAACCAGGATACAGGACAGATCAAAATTCTTTATTTCCAAAGAGACTGCAATGTGACAGGACACCCATCTTCACTAATGTACACTTTATTAGGAACACCTGTAAACCTACTTATTCATGCAATTATCTAATCAGCCAATCGTGTGGCAGCAGTGCAATGCTTCAGTTAATGGGTCAGGAGCTTCAGTTAATGTTCACATCAACCATCAGAATTGGGGAAAAATGTGATCTCAGTGATTTCGACCGTGACATGATTATTGGCGTCAGACGGGCTCCATTTGATTATTATTTATGTAACTGCTGATCTCCTGGTATTTTCACACACATGCCACAGCCTATTTGAGTATTGTTGCTGACCTTGGAACAGAATCTCAAAGGAATCTTTTCAACATCTATTGAATTGACGCTGTTTCAAGAGCAAAGGGAGGCACAAACCAGTATTAGTATAGTGATCCTAATAAAGTGCTCAGTGATTGTATTATCAGGTGAATGACCTGAAAGAATATTAAGGTATAGGTAGAATTTGCCTTTGGGTCATTCCGTGGAAAATCAACCTCATTGGATTTGTTGTTCTAGAGATATTGGCTCTTAAAATAGGGGGGGTGGCACCAAAAAATTCACTTGGGTGTGGAAATTTGGGTTTGTGTCAAGTTTGGAGCCTCATATATTAATTGAGTCTACAAGTTAAAGTTAAAAAGCAGGGAAAAACCTGAAGATGTGGATGCTGGCACAATTTACTGGCTACTTTCAGAATTCTGCTCAAAATCTTTTACGTTCTTCAAAACATAAAGTGGCTTCCGAAAGTATTCAGACCCCCAATGGATACCATTTTTGGCAATCAATCTACACTCAATAACCCATAATGAAAAAAGTGAAGAAATTTTTGAAAAAACTGCACAATCTCTTTTACATAAGTATTCAGACCCTTTGCTGTGGCCAAATTGTGGTCAGTTGCATCCTATTCGCTTTAATTATCATTCAGATGCGTCTAGAACTTGATTGGAGTCCGCCTATGGCAAATTGAATCGATTGTACATAGTTTAGAAAGGCACACACTGCACATCAGGACAAAAAACAAACTATGAAGGAACTCTCTGTAGACCTCCACAATACAATTGTGGAGAGGCATACTGTACATCAGGGCAAGGGTATAAAACCATTATTTTGGTTTTATACCTTTGTTTTGGATGTGCTATGCAGAGATGGGAGAAACTTTCACAAGGACAACAATCTCAGCAGCACTCCATCAATCCGGTCTTCATGGTAGAGTGGCTAGATGGAAGCCACTCTTCAGAAAAAGGCATATGAGACCCCACGTACAGTTTGCCAAACAGCATTTAAGACTCCAAGAGCATGAGGAAAAAGATTATCTGGTCTGATGAGACAAAAAAGGAACTCCTTGGGCAGGACTCTAAGCACTATGTCTGGGAAACACCAGGCACTGCTCATGGCCAATACTATCACTAAGGTGAAGCATGGTGGTGGGAGCATCATGCTATGGGGGTGCTTTTCAGCAGCAGGGAATGGGAGAACGGTCTGAATTGACAGAAAAGATGAATGCAGCCAAATGCAGAGAGGCCCTTGAAGAAAATGTGTCCGGAGTGCACGCGACCTCAGGCTGGGCTGACGGTTCACCTCAGGACAAGTCTCTGACTGTTCTTGAGTAGCACAACCAAAGCCCAGACTTAAACCCCATAGAAACCCCGCATCTGTGGAGAGACCTGAAGATGGCAGTTCACAGATTCTTCCCATCCAATCTGACAGAGTTTGAGAGGATCTGCCATGAATGATCTGCCAGGATAAACTGAAATCCAGGTGTGCAAAGCTTATAGAGACTTACCCTTAGAAGTGTAATTAGAAGTGTAATTGCTGCCAAAAGCTATATAACTATATAGGTCATTTTCTCACATTCTCTATTGGATATATAAAGAACACAACTTTTGAGTAAAATTGGGAGTGGTTCCCCCTACACCTCAGGTAGATTTTTCACAGAATTACCTCGTTTCTGTTTAATCAACCAGACTACAGTGGCCTTCAGTATCATGCAAACCTTGAGCTTTGTTCCAGTCTCAGTTTAAAACAGTGCCAATATCATTCAAGGGAGGAACACATATTTTGCGAGAAATTAAAGGTGGTGACAAATACAAGATAAACACAGGGATACAGTGTCAGTGGAATGATTGCCACATTAACAGAAAAGCATTTAACCTGAAAAATTCAAACAGTATTTGAGAGAAATATGATTGTTCGGCTACTGCAATGAAACAGTGTACCTGAAAGAGAATGACAGACAGTAGACAGAGACGACAGTAAAATGAATTGTACCTTAAACGTGGCTGAGCTTATACCGGATTCTGCCGAGCCAAACACCCGGCCCGTGAGATGCCCCTTCACAACTTCTAGCTGGAATTCAAATTTTTTATTTTCATTTGCGGCTGTCCAGAGCCACTCACACATCTACACTATCGTGCCATGCAGCTTGTCAGTCAGTGACCGGTCAGCATATTATTTGTTAGTAGTTTCCTCTGCACATTATTCATGCTTTCCGGCAGAACAGCGTGTGATGCAAAAGGTGTGTACGTTTGATGGAGCCACTGAATGGTGGCGTCCCTGTTCATTCCAATCAGGCATGCCATTAGAGTTTATAGTGCATAACCGTTAATGTGGGGGCGTTGGTATCGCCTAAATCACGCTACTTCGGCAGAATCCGGTATATAGACAAATGCGTGACTGGATGGGGGGCAGCTGACCAGACGGTCTTGGGATGCGTGACTGGGCAGTCTCAGAGCCGGTCATTATTGTCGGAAACATGTGGGAGAGGGGGTGGTGGAGGAAGCAATCGTAGATGGAGGGGGGGTTGCTGAAATGATTGTCGATCAGGTGATCGATGGCCTGACATGAATTACTGTACAATTAAAATAAGTTCCTCAACAAATGTTAAAAGTAAAAATGTCAGGCGCAGGGATACTTCATAGATTGTTTATATGCCTCAGGGAAGGGATATTGAACATTCTTGAGGTTGGGTTATTGGATGGTCTTGTGGTGGGGTTATTGGGCGGCCTTAAGGTAGGGATATTGGACAATCTTGGGGTGGGGTTATTGGAAAGACTTTGGGTGGGGTTAATGGAAAGTCTTTGGGTGGGGTTATTGAACAGTTTCCAGTAGGGTGATTGGCAAGCCTCGGGGTGAGTGATTGGACAGTACCGAGAAGGGCTATACCTTGCTGTGTGGGTCTGCAAACATCCTGGTGAAGATCTCGCAGAGCCTCTTCAACTCCACACGACTGTAACAGAAGAAACACTCAAACGTAAGAATGACCACTTCCAAGACAAAATACAGCTGCTGCCACCATTAGCCTGACATATCTTAGGATATGTCTTAACCCTCATAGGCCCAACCTCACCTAACAAGTTGAACTTAAGCTTTCTTCAATAAAAAAGAAAGCCTGCACACTTTACAACACACCTTTAATTAGTGATACACACACTAGTACAAGGACAACATTTCAATCAGAATCTTCCTCTGAGATCTGATATTAAAAAAAAAAATCTAATTGGCTATTTGTAGCTGTGTTCCTACGCAATCGCCACTGCCAATTTCAGGAGAGTGAAGACATCCACATTTCTCCTCTGAATGAACGTGGCCTCATGGCCTGCTCCCTTTCACACTGCAGTCCACAGTCAAGTAAACACAGAGTGGTGTCAGAGGAAGACATCACATACACAGCTCTGTCAAGCAGTCCACAGGTGCCTGTTCGACCACTGGGGGTCGCCAGAGAGTGACGAAATGCAGACCGCTCAATGACTTGAACCCTCCCGTATTGTGCACCAATGGAGCTCCCAAGCAATCGGCACTGACACTGGTCTGGTCTGGATTCGATCTGAAACCAATCTGAAACTCATCCATGGGTTGAGGATGGGTCTAAGTACCCCACGTGGTTCAATAAAGTATACATTTTTCTTCTATAAATTCTGTGTCAGTGTAAAATACCGCTCGTGCATAGGTTTGGGCTATTGAAAAACCATCAATTCACCAAGGCATGCTGGCAGTAAAATTTTACTGGAGCAATCAGCAAAAGAACATCATTACTCAATGACGAATTCCAGGAAGCAGCACAGAGGGCAACGGCAGAGCACCTGAGAGTCCTCTGGTTCTTCAGCAGGCTCTGCAGCCCGATCAGGCCCTCCTTCCTCTCGGACCAGTTGGAGCTGGCGCAGCGGTTGAGCACCTCGGCCACGTCCTCGGTCTGGCGCATGTAGGTGGGGATGCTGCCGTTGCGCGAGCTGTACGAGCGCTCAGAGCAGGCGCTCGACGCATCGCTGTTGGCGTCGTCATCCGAGTACATCCCGTAAGTCTCGTACCGCCTCCTCGCTGGCTTTTTCTGCAAATGAACAGGGTTCGCAACCAATAAGCCACTGGTGCTAGATGAAGGGGGAGGAGTCACAGCCCAAAACCCATTGGGCACAGGGGAAAAGGGGATAATGTTTGGAGCAGATTTGTCATTTTAGGACAATTTACAGGATAGCATCTTATGCAGTATTTAAAATGGGGACTTTTTACCATTTTAAATACTGTATAACAGGCTATCCTTGTCATTTTATTGACCTAAAATGACAAGTCTGGTCCAAGCGTTATTTAATTTAATTGAGAGGGCTTTTAAAAAAAGAAATGCTACTTTACAACATGAAAGTATGCAACATAATCCAGCTATTCAACATCAGAATGGGTCTGGTTCAGACAGCACATTATAGAATCCTCATGCAAGCAGGAAAGCAGGATAATGCAGTACCTTGCTCCTCATGTCTCCTAACAGCTGACAGCATTAAGAAACACAACCAATCAGTGGAAAGAGTTAGTCACGTATTAGGTACTGGAACATTCACAATGTGAAAATTGACTTTTCAATCAACATACGCTTGTATAATTCCAATAACACTGTGCTCTGGAACACGTAGGATTGTAATAACTGCCTTGGACGTGAGTGAAGATGCATTAGAAGATTGAAGGCTGTGAGCCGGGAAGTTCAGTATTACCATGTGAAAGGGCAAAGTAGGAAGGACAGCAAGAGCAGAGGGACAACTTATTATTACAATTATTATTATTACATAACATAACATAACATAATGACATGAACAGGCCATTCAGCCCAGCAATGCTCGCCTTCTCCTACAACTGTACCAAGCTGCTTAGCTTGCCTCTCTAGCACTGATTACAAATCGTCAAGTCCAAGTAGATGCAGCTCATTGAGAATGGAGACCAATGTGTAATTGGGCGTGCAAGTTAGTGAGCATAGTGCATGATGTGCGAGGCTATTACAGGATCATGGGTGGGGCAGAGGTACATACCAGGGCGTCGGCTAGGGCCTCCTCCACATCGGAGCCAGTGTTGAGGACCCGCATGGCGCTGACTGAAGACGAGAGCCTGCTGGACTGGCTGATGCCGTACCCTGAGAAGAACAGATCATCACACAGGTCACAAAAACACAGAGTGTACTGCCTGCCCACCTGCACTCACACGCACAAACACGCACACACACTGGTGTCTACTCACCTGAGCTCATACTTACACACACAATTTTGCAGATCACACCTCACACAGGAAATGTTGCTAACACTAACACACACATTTAATTGCACACAAACGTACATTTACACACACACAGGACTGCTCATCTGCACATCTCACACACACAAATCATACACATGAATGCATGTACAGACATCACACTAGACACACACACACACCCCAACAAACTCAGCAGGACTCCAAAATCTCCACCCCAGCCTCCATGGTAAGTAGCTCGGTAATGCATCCACATCGGGAACGATTCAGGCCACATCATATGATTGTATGACAAACCATTACATGGGTCCAATTTCAAAATGGCAGGCCTGAACAGTCAGATGTGAACGTGACAGAATCCCGAGGTAAAATTTCTGTTACATTTCATTGCTGTTCAACTGGCCTGGTATGTAGACACAGCAGGAATAGAGCCCATGTGCTGTTTTCCCATGTAGACACATCAATCCATTCAAAAGAGAGAAAAATAAAAATAAAAATAAAATATGCAAAGGACCAAAATAAGATCTTGGCTAGTAAAATAGAAACACAACATAAATCAGCACAGCGATGATGACTTGCAGTGGGAGAGGGTCAGAGAGCTGCAGACTCGCGGCCTGCCAGCACTTTTAAACCCTTTGGCATGGAGATGAAGAAGCATGCAGAAATCAATGGGTGATTATGAAAAGAAGAAAATTTGAAAAAATGCACCATCTAGCGGCTCTAAACAGTAAAGGGGTGGCTTGACTCAGCATGCTTTGCTGACTGTGGGAGGGGAGGTTAAATCAGAGTGAGGGTGGGGAGCGGAGGGGAGGGGCTGCAGGGGGCTATGGGAAGCGTGACGCAGATCGTGGGGGTGCTACTCAGCCTTCACCTGCCGCCCCGAAGGCATCGGGGGTGTGGAGGGTCCCAGTGGACCTGGAGTGGTGGCGCGTAGCTGGAATGGAGAACCGCACAGAGCCCCGCCAATAAGAGCCCAAAGAATCACACAGAGCCCGTAAGATAAGAGGCAATAAGCCCACAGAAGAGAGCCCAGTGAAGAGGCTGGAGATCCACACAAAACCTGGGCCAGCAAGAGGCCTGGGGAACACAGCCCGGGAAGAGCCCAAGAAGCACCCTGAGCCTGGTCCAGTAAGACCGCCACCTGTAAGAACCCGGCACGTGGAACCATACAGGGCCCAAGCCAGTAAGAGGCCTCAGAACAGTGAGCCAATGCCACACACACAGAGATTTGAGGGCAAATGCCCACTGCTAAAACATTCATTTTAGCTCACCTGAAAGACAAATAGCTGCAATGCACACTGCTGAAAAGCCAATTTTAGTTGAGCTGCTCTGAATTTCAGTTACTTCCTGTTTTTTTGCAACCCAAATACTGTAAAGTCATATCCCTGCTTTGAGAGAAATTAATTGGCAAAGAACCGCACTGATCTGGTGTCCTCTATTTACTTCGACTCTGTCATCTGAACTGTGGTGTTCTTCATTCCTCGGGTGACCATATATGACAGAAATGAGTCATGAACTCTGAAATTGCAAATAAAGAATGTGTGCTGGCCACTACCTATCCTGGTAACATCAGAGTGGTACTAGTGCTGAAGTTTTTTTAGTAAAAGCTAAAATATTCAGACAAATTTGACATGGGTGTGATAAGTAAAGCAAAGATAATTTAGACAGAAGGACAAGAAAATGGCTGTAAATTACAGAGCTTTCAACACATCAGTGGATTGCACTTAAATTACTGTGCACAGAGGAAAATTATAGGCTGACAGTGACACCCACTAAGAGGCGGAGCAATGGAAAGGAATGTGTGATCTCCTCTTTGGAGAGAAATCAGCCAAGGGGGTGCTTTTACAGGCATCTTAATTTGATTGCTAAATCGCAGGTAGAGTGGTAATGAGACACTAACTGCAATTTAGGTTAAGGGATATCTGGGAGGGCGGCACGGATGGCGCAGTGGGTAGCACTGCCGCCTCACAGCAAGGAGGTCCTGGGTTCGAATCCCCGTCGGCCGGGGCCTATCTGTGCGGAGTTTGCATGTTCTCCCCGTGTCTGCGTGGGTTTCCTCCGGGTACTCCGGTTTCCTCCCACAGTCCAAAGACATGCAGGTTAGGCTGATTGGAGAGTCTAAAATTGCCCATAGGTATGAGTGTGTGAGTGAATGGTGTGTGTGCCCTGCGATGGACTGGCGACCTGTCCAGGGTGTATTCCTGCCTTTCGCCCAATGTATGCTGGGATAGGCTCCAGCCCCCCTGCGACCCTGTTCAGGATAAGCGGGTTCAGATAATGGATGGATGGATGGATATCTGGGAATTGAGAAATGTTCCAAAACAAAAAAAAAGTTTTGAGTCCTTATTTTTTTAAGACTGGCCTTCAGTCTGAATAACAAATATTATTATTATTGGTCCAACACCATATTAATTTTGCTCACTGTAAATTGAGCACAATATTTAAATGTAAAGGCCAAACCACTAATACCACATCAGAGGAATGGAATTTGGAATTAAATATTACAGAGCTGTGTAACAGGCTAAGATTATACACAGTTGGCAGGTGGCACTTCACAACTAAAATTGATGTAAAATGAAATTATCATTTGATGAAAGTGCTGGAAGTGTGATTTTTTCAGTCTCAGAAATTGGGGCACTGCCCCCCTTTGAGGACGTGGCTATGGCTACATCCCAGATAACCATTTATGAAAGGGTGAACTACAGTCTGTTAAATAACCAATCCAATTTTAAAATAACATAATTCTGATCCAGGAACCAGTCATGGAAGTGCTGCACTATTATCACCAATGCTTTTCCTTTTTTTCTGAGTGCATTTGATTGATCGATAATACTTAAAAGTATATCAATACATGAAGTATATGAATATATTGATATACTTATGTAGGTTGAAGTAAATTCACAGAATTTTATTAATTTTAAGAGATATTTTTTGAGATATTATGATCGGAAATGTTAGCAAAACTAATTGTGAACACCTTGCTCAAGATAGGAGCGTTCACCGATCAATATCCGTGTCGGTAATTCAATGAATCCGAGGCTTGGGGCCATCAGGGAGGGGCTTGCACTTCTGTGGGTGGGGCTTGCAGCCCTCTGGGCTGGACCTGCCATGTTATGTGCGTGGACTGCAATAATATGGGTGGAGTTTGTGAAATTCCAGGCAGGGAGCTCGTGGGTATTCCAGGCGGGGCTCGCGGTACTCACCGAGCGGCTGGAAGGAGCGCACAGGGCTCGTGTCCCTGCTGCTCTCTCGGCTGGCTTCTCGGCTGCAGCCCTGACTCATACTAGGCCGGGGAATCCGGCTTCCCCGTGCTACGTTGATGCGAGCGACAGAGAGGTGGAGAGAGGCAGGAGAGTGCGCAAAGACACAGAGAGAGAAACAGAACAGTTATAAGGTTGACTCAGTGGACAGCAAAGGAAACATGAATTCCACCCCAAGAGGTCATTATCCTCTCTTCCAATGAAAGGGTGCTATGTTCCTGTAACAGAGCCACAGTGGGGAAGGACAGGAAAAGCATCTTGCTTTTACAAGGAGGAATACAACTGCTGGGGTGAGGGAAAAAAAGAGCAGACGCATCTGAAAGCACCTTCACTGTGTGTTTGTTCAATGGTCTTTTTTGTGCGTTTATCGTTCTATGTTAATTTTATCATTTGTCATGTGAAATCAAATACATTTAAGACTTCACTTCATGTTCTCTAATCAGACATTGCCGCATGCGGTGACACCCCTGAGAGGATACACGAGCTGACACAGGGAGATATTGAAAGAATGGATTGCACCGGCGGTTTCCTAAGTCTCAGGAGAGCGGGGAGGGGAGAGACAGCGAGAGCGTATTATAAACAAACAAAAAGGTCTTCACCCATCACCCTCCCAGGATCGGGGCCAAAACAACAAACTAAAATAATAACAAACAAAACCGAACTGTAGCTTTCGCTCTGCAGCTTCAGCTCTGTTGTTTGTCAGATCTGTTGCTGTCAGCCCCGTCTCTCTCACACATCATCTCTCTAGTCCGTAGTTCCCCGGTCTCAGACGCCTACTGCAGGAAAGAGCACACACTGAATAGCCTGGACTAATTTGAAACGTAATCCAGTTAACCAGTAGGCCTCAGATTGCCCTGCTTCCTTCCCGCAAACCGTGCCCTTGCCACAGACCTAAAGGAAGGTAATACTATAATAGGAGATGCTTAAAAACAAAACGTCTGAATTACTTTCAATGGATTCAACAAATTAGTGTGATAATTTGTATAACACATGACGAAAGGTTTTATTAGTGTGATTGTGAAGCAACACACTACTGTTATTCTTTAACTTTATTTTTTATTATCTTTATTTAATATTATTCCGCCGTTTTTCGATGCCAATCTCTTCCCACAGTTTTCTGAGATATTTAAGGTTTTCCAGGGAAAACAAATTCCCATAGGAATGAATAGCGGAATGTTTGGTTACTTGAGTGGTGACAGTTGGAATAAAAAAATTCCATGTTTTCTTAAACTGCCATTACTCTCTCAAAATTTACACTCAATGCATACACTCACCGAGCTCTTTATTAAGAACATTTTTACTTTATTACACCTACTTATTCATGCATTTATCTAATCAGCCAACTGTGTGGCAGCAGTGCAATTTCATACAATCACAAAGATACGGGTCAGGAGCTTCAGTTAATCAGAATCGGGAAAAAATGTGATTTTTGACCGCAGAATGATTGTTGGTGGCAGGGGTGGCTTGAGTATCCCAGGTCTGTTTGGGTAGTTATTTGTTTGAAGGTTAAACTGTTCTACCATAATGCCATTGACACTTTTCTGTTAGGACACAGCTATAAGTTGTTTGTTGATTGGTTAAGCAGGGTGCACAAAAGTAAGAGTGGATACTGATGATATATGATATATGTAGTGGCAGTTCTCTTCTGTGAAATATATGTTTCCAGCATTATTGTCTGACAGTGAAAAAAATTGCACTGAATGGCTGATTTGACTGGAAATTGAATAAGTCAAAGGGTGGTCTCTGACTTTTGCACAGTACTATTGTGATTGTTGCATTCTTGGACCACTTAATAGCAACTTGCATCTTTATTTTTATGTACATAATTGTCAAAGGTGGAAGACACCGAAAGAAGATGACGCACATGAACACAAAATCAAACATATAAAGCAGATTGAAATATCAGGAACAGAAATGTAAGCCGGTTCTATGCGTCTGAGGCTTCAGAACTGTATATGAGGTTTGATTCTAAAGAGATTCCCTTGTATAAAAGAGCCATTCCACAGATGTAATAGGGCTTCCAATACTACGCAGTGCTGCAGAAGAATTTTTATACTATGCGGTGATGCCAATTCCCGACATATAGTGAGGCTTACAATATTATGCAGTGATGCCTATTCCCCATGGAATGGAGCTTAAGATACTGTACACAGTGGTGCCTACTCCTCATATGTAACTGGGATTTATGGTACTGCGTAGTGATGCCTATTGCAGACATGTAATGGGGCTTATGGCAGTGAGCATTGATGCCCACTTTATACATGTAATACAATTGTATAAAACAGTGATGTACAGTATATTCCAAATACCCAATAAAGCGTTCGGAAATTTCACAGTATTGGCCATTCAACATACACAAGAGAGCCTTATGATGCTGTACAGTAATGTGCATTCAGCATATGCAATCAATGCTTATGACACTCTGCGGTGATAAAGATAGGCAGTTCTCAGTACACACTTCCTTCTTCTAATCCTTAGAAAACAATTCTGTGAGGAATTATTTGTCATGAAACAATTTGTTCAAGGTGCAGTTCACCCAAAAATGAAATTATCCATCCAGATAGCTGAGATTTTTTCTATATTTCCTTGGACGCAGTTAGCCATGATATAATGGGACTTCTAGGGACCTTTTTATTTCTGGTAATGAATTTACAATTCTAAAAACTCCAAATATAATGGTTTGTTACTTGTGACCATCAACAGAGCTCACAAATGCACATTTTAATTGAGAACGATTTCTTCTACTGGGGGAACATAACAACTTCATGCAAGCAGAAGTTTCAGCTGAAGCACACCAGTATTCTTGGGCACAGTGTCCATGTGTTCATTGTTAGATATTGTGAGCTAAAGGAGTTCCTTTAGTTCACAGCTGGCTAACACGCAACCTTTGATATTTTGATATGCAAACAGCTGACAACTGACTAAACCCCAGAATACTTGTATGCTCCAGTGGAAACTTTCGCATGTAGCATATGTAAAAAAGTCAATAACCAATAATCACTAATATTTGTCAATGAGATCTAGTGATATATAAATATAACCTATAAATATAGAATATGACTTCCAGGTATAGGAAGAGTGACACTAAGGAGAGTTTGGAAGGTTCTTACCTCCTCTGCTCCCACCATTGTAGATTTGACTGTGGCTTGATGGTGCTTAACACAAGAAAGCAAATATAGGCCAGGTTAGGAAACAGATCCACAAGAATCCAAAGCACATAGGTGACTGAAAAAGTCAGTCAACAAATATAATAAATATAACATGAATATAAAACATGACAGAATATAAAAACCTGCAATAAGTGAGTTACAGAGCCTCAGGGTTTACACAAGTAATCTAAGATTTCACTGAAGGATTACAAACATTCACA
The DNA here is from genome assembly GCF_963514075.1 of Conger conger. NCBI lineage: Eukaryota > Metazoa > Chordata > Actinopteri > Anguilliformes > Congridae > Conger > Conger conger. The sequence continues at coordinate 46,708,410 of NC_083760.1, forward strand.
AAGACAAGTAGTTATGTACTTCATAACATTAACACAGATCCTACAGACTAACTAAAGATCTAACATTGAAAGATCTGCATATGCTAAGTTGGCTATGCTACAAATAACAGTACACGGCCAAGTACAATACTGTACTGCAAAATCAAAACTTTATTGTTTTTTTTTTAGTTTTTTTTTTACATGAATTGGCAAGAACTATTGTAGTTGTTAGCTAAATAACTACAGAAAAGTTAAGCTCTTCAGCTTTGTTGATGTATTTGTGCACCATTCATTCATGCTAACAACTGCATTAGTTAATGCCAGTTCATATTGGAATGTGAAAAAACAGTTAATGTATTTGTTAATGGTTCAATTTCTACATTTATCCTATGGGTTGCTAATGTTTAAATATTCATGCAACAAATACATTACTTAGTAGTTAAGAAATACATTAACTTATGAAGTAAATTAATGCATTTGTACCTGAAGTTGTTAATGTTAACTACATCAGTTAATGCCAATTCATGTACCTTATCGGCTTGTGGATGGAGCTGGGGGAGGGGCTGCACTTACCTACGGAGAGTCGGGTGGGGCTGGAGTCCCGGCTGCAGCCCTGGCTCCGGGGGATTCGGCTCCGCCGGTAGGATGACCCGGGCCCTGCCAGACCCCGCTGGGCGGCCGAGTTCAGTGTGCTTAGAGCCGTGCTGGTCAGAACCCTGCCCGGAGAACCAGACCTGCTGCCCGCTGGGGGGGGGGGGGGGGGGGGAGAGAGTAAGAGACAGGGTCAGGACGTATTACAAAACAAACAGTCCTGAAGGGGACCACGGAAAGAAGCGATTAATGAAGCTGCAATGACTTCATTTCGAAGTGGAAACATAACAGCTTGCATAAAATGGACACTGAGCCTTTTCAGTACATTTTATCCATGTGCTGCAGAGTTTGAAAAACTTGGCTGCTGCACATGAATGGATCTTTCTGATTTCGGGGCGTTTCTCAAATGCGCCAGTAGCATTTGAGGCAGGGAGTGGGTTGCTCAGAATCAAAAGCCAAGAATCGGGACTACAAACGGAAAGTTCTCTTATGCCACCAACATATACACCAACACATGTTGAGTTTTTTTACAGCTCTGGAGAGCTGGCTATGGCTAACAATCTATTCAGCTCAATAATTCTTCGTTTGAACGACTGTAATGCTTTAGTCATGCCAGCAATAGAGAGATAGATAAACAGAGCACCAGGCTAGCTAGCTAGGTAGCTAACTAGTGTGAGAGAGATAACTACCTAGCTGGCTGGCTAGTGAGAGATAAATATTGAGAGACATATATATTGCTAGTTAGTTAGACTAGTGAGAGAGATAGAGATCTAGGTAGCTAGCAACCAAGAGAGAGACAGCATAAGCTTAAGCGACCAGTCAACAAAGTCGCTCACTTTGAGAATGCTGGGTCAGCCTCACAGTCATCGCCAGAACATGGAGAAATACACAGCACAATGGCGACAATACACAGCAAAATCCTGCGTAGCAACAACTGTGTGAATCACAGGCACGTATGCTCAGGTCTCCATAATGGTGCGCTTTGCACTCCCAGAGAGGGCACACCACTTTACAGAAGCAATGCCTGTGCTTCAAACAGTCCTCTCACCCACAGCTTCATCCAGAAGCTGATCTGAGGTCAGTGCTAAGCACACATGCTGTATTTCCTGATCGGTGGTTGGTTGTCAGTGTTGCAGAGGGGTACGGGAAGCAGCTGGGAATGGACCACTCAGAGCACCCTTCCCTGACATGCAAATAACAACCAACTGCAACGGCTTTCAAATCTTTTTTTCAGGACAGAATCCTGGGTCGACAATTGGCCACAAGACCAGAGTTGAAGACAAACAGCAATCCATCTAAAATCAGCTTCTCCGGTTTCCAAAATTGTAGACATATATTTAGATCTGTTCTTTTCGTTTGAAATATTTGCAGTGTAATGCAAACATTTATAACATTAAAATGTTATAGTGTACACACATACATACAGACATGCAGAGAAGCTAAATGGCTATTCCAGCTACAGTAACTTGGTGCAATTACAAAGTTATCAAACTAATTTACACCAGTTCCCTTGGATGAAATTTCTGTCAGAATATACACTGAGTGAGAACTTCATTAGGTATTTATTAGACTTCCACTGCTGTAGCCTATCCACTTAAAGAGTTATGATGCGTTGTGTATTCAGAGATGCTCTTCTGCATACCACTGTTGTAATGTGTGGTTATTTGCGTCTAGCCATTCTCCTCTGACATCTCTCATCAACAAGGCATTTCTGTCTGCATAACTGTTGCTCACTGGATTAATTTTTTCTTTTTTCCCCATTATTTGCAAACTTTAGAGACTAGTGCGCGTGAAAATCCCAGAAGATCAGCAGTTTCTGAGATACTCAAACCACCCTGTCTGCCACCAACAATCATTCCATGGTGAAAGTCAGATGGTTGATCTGAACATGAATTGAAGCTCCTGACCCGTATCTACATGATTGTATGCATTGCACTGCTGACAATTGGCTGATTAGATAATCGCATTAATAAGGAGGTGTAATAAAGTAAAAATGTTCCTAACAAAGTGCATGTAAATCACTCGAATAGGCTACCTAATATTAATCCAATGCCTGAGTGATTTTCCAACAAGCTAATAATAAACATATAGAAAATCATAATTGAAAGCGCTATAAAAACACCATAAAAACTTCACCATCTGATAAACCCCAAATCAAATTTACAGCAAATGTTCAAGTTTGACAAGTGGCCATTTTTTTCTCATTGAAATTTTATCTTTGATTTTTCCAAACCAAAATCTCAACTGAAATTGTGGATCTCCTGTCAGCAACCCCTCCTGCCGAAGTCAGGAGATGGCAGTCACGTGACTCCTCCACTTCACGTGTTGCCTATTCTCGCCATTTTCCACACTTCAGATGCATCATAAACTGCCAATGTCATTGGAGAACACGGTCATATTCTTGGTTTGTGCGCCTGCCTGGTCTGACCAGGAGAGGCCGCTAGAACGATAAGACTAACGGAATTTCCAGCTTACCCCCTATCATTCCTCGGTGAGTCAATAGTTGCAGCCGCCAATCACACAACTGGCACTCGAACACCCAGTCTTGTTTTTCTAGATATAAGTGTCTTTAAAGCATGAGCCACCCAGAGGCCACTTGTCCATTATTTAAACCGGTGGTCCCCACTCCTGGACTTTGTAGAGCTGCAGGGTGTCCTGGTTTTTGTTTTTTCCCTCAGCAACCAATTCAGACCCAAGAAACCAGGTGAGGTGAGTTATCTGTCTCATTAACTGCTTTAATTGATCAATTACGTTAAAGCCTGCACACCCTGCCGCTCTCCAAGACCACTGGTCTAAACCTTCTACGAGCTGACTCTCCATTTGTATTGCTGCAACAACACCCAAAAAGCCCTGTTCAACAGTTCATTACGGACATCTCAGAGACGACTTCCACTTAACTATGGATGAGCTAAAGGAAAGAACCTGGCTTTACAGATTGCCTGCCTCAATTTGATTACACAGTGACCAGCTGCATCTCGACACTAAATGTATGCTGACAGCAGTTACTTCTACATCACATCACAACACATTATCATCTCAGCCACAGGCAAAAAATTAACTCTTGCATGTTCAACACCCCACTGGCTGGAAAAAAAGGCATGCAAAAGAAAATTGTAATCCACAACATCAAAAGCAACAGCACACAAGTCCCCTGCGGTTCAACTGACAAACACACACCGGCACGCGGGTCCCCGTGCCACGAACTGACAAATGAACGAGTACACAGTGACGGGAAGTACCTGGCGTGCAATCGGAATCTTCAGAACCTAGAGGCACAAAACCAGTGCAAGCTCATCGTTAGGGATTTTGCTGAGATACAAATTGGACAACCAAAGCCCAGCATATACAACAGGGAGAAAAGGTTACTAGAATCAGATATCAGAGAGAGGTGGTACGGTACGTACGCTGTGATTGGGAGACCATCTTGGACCGGCTCCGTCCGCGAGAGTCCACTTGGCTGCTGCCCGCACCTCCAGGCACCGTGCTGAGGGCCTGCTTGGTCCGCAGTCGGCCTGCAGACGTTGAAGATATGTGGTAAGTCCCACGGGCTAATGCAGGGGGTGCCACTTACCATCCACAACTGCTTCTGTGTTCTGCTGACCCAACACCTGACCCAACACCTTCCAACACCCCCCAAACCTCCTGCACCCCAACACCTCCCAGACCTCCCATACCCCAACACCCCCCCAAACATCCCGTACCCCAATAACTCCAAAACCTCCCATACCCTAACAACTCCCAAACCTCCTGTACCCCAACTGGCAAACCTGCTCTACCCCAACAACTCCCACATCCCAACACCCCCCAAATCTCTAACACCACCCAAACCTCCCACACCTCCAGAACCTCCTACACCTCCCGAATTTCAACACATCCAAATACCTACCACATCTCCCACATCTCAACACCACCCAATCTCCAACACCTCCCAAACCTCCCACACCCCAACACCACCTGCATCCAAACACCTGTCATGTCAGACACGATGTTGTGTGGATCCATATATGCAAGTTAGCTTGAGCATACAATTAGAGCACAGATTAAATTAAGCATCCCTGTAAGATCAGAGGCTGATTGGGAACTGGAGGCACTAGGTCTGCCAGAACAGGTTAAGAGGCAGGCCAGATGTAGTTAAGTGTCCTACATATGAGAGCAGATGATAATGCTTCTAAAGCAAACATAAATTAGACAAAATGGCCCCTTTAGGGCAGGAGCCTACATGGAGCTTCTCATACATTAAGGTTAATGGAACTCCCTGATTTGTTATAAATTATGAAATGCCAATTTGGTTAAAAAACATTAAAGGGCTAAAGGCAGGGCTTAATGGTTATGCTAGCAAAACACCAGTCTTACCATCGTCTGACATGGACCCTAAACAGAAAGAGTCTTGAGTGTAAAATGCATTCAGACAGTAGTACAGCTACTACAAGTTCTGCACCAATTAACAGGAGAGAAACACACACACACACACACACACACACACACACAACACAACACAACCAAAAAACACCAACATGGAAGGGCTTTTGTTTCATCAATTCAACGGTATTACTGAAAATGAAAATACTAAGTCACAAGCTAACTTTCAATATGTAAGCCTCAAAAGCGGCTTGTTGCAGACACATTAGCGATCAGGCTGCAGCGGGACCTCTGATGGAGCAGGACTACGGAGTCACAGGCTGAGAGCAATGAGGCGAGACAGCGCTGTTGCTAATCTTACACCACACAGAGGGGTCTTGTTCCAATATACAGCATGCAATTACAGACAAGAGTTACAGAATTGCATCTTGTGTTGCCAACAGGACAGTGGACAGAGTGAGACATTCTTACCATCTGCCTTATCAGACCCTTCATCTTTAGAAGCAGAGGAAGAAGAGAAAGGCAGAGTAAACATGTTAGAGAGAGACAGAGAAAGAGAGAGAGAAAGAGAGAGATTAAATGATCTGGACAAACATGCATACATGTACTCAGAACAGGACAGACAATGCTTTGGACAATGGTCTGAAAGGTGACAGGTGGGTGGTGGGATCAGGGGTAGGATTGCTCAGTCACCCACTCGACTCTGCAACTTTAAAATGGCTGCGGAAACATTTTCATAAGTCTGGGTGTGCAAGTCTGACTCTCATCCATATGCTATTTCCACAACCTTTTAAGAACCGGCTTGCTTTTCCACAAGCTAGAGAGCAGAAGAGAAGCTAGAAGTCATTACATCACTGTATACGCCTCTGGTTTCCTAGCAACACCCACTTCAAGCACAACAACAACAATGGCATATATAACACTTTACAAGTGTTGCTCGTGGCTTTGTAAGTCTAGTTTGGCATCTAAACACGACTAATACAAAGCATTTGTACTACTTGTCGCAATTGCTATGGACGGCAATTACGTTCAAGAAGTTAACGTCCCAACATGTTTTGATTCTTATTAACACTGTATGTAACATGTTAATGTTAGCCTTCAGCTAGCTAACTAGCTATGTTTACACTGTGAAACCCCGACGCAAATTGTTGCACAAGCTTGAGATGGTTGCTACTCTCATCGGGTTTCAAACTTGCAAGTGAGTACAAAGGTGCTTCACATTTCATGTATATTGCAGGCAACTTACGTTACGTTAAGCTAACAACCTAACTATCATCGACTACACTGGTATCTATCACATTGCAGTTAAACAAATCTAACAAATGAATAATATAGATGTATTTTTTTTTAATGGCGGTCACAACGTTTTGGTTAGTCATGATAATCCCGCCCCCAACCACAGAAGCAAGTAGTTCGCAGTTATGGACCAGCCAACTGTTGGTGCCGCTGCGGGGCCATTTTTCCTGGCCAAGAGCGGGTTCTTTTGCTGTCGAAACGTGCAGAACTAGTTCAAGATTTGTCACTGGCTCTGAACCGGCTCACAAACTGCCTTGGTGGAAAAGGGGTACCAGAGATCTATAGGAACCTATAGGGCCCCTGAATCTCACCCAGAGATCTATAGGGACCTGTCCTTTACCCAGAAGTCTATCGGAGCCTACGGGGCCCCTGACTCTTACCCAAAGAACTGTAGGAGCCCGTGGGGCGGTTTGACGGGGCCAGCCGGCCAGTGCCCCCTGTCTTCCCGCCATGACGCGCCTTGGCGCCAGCGGCTGCATTAACATCAATGTCACTGCGGGAACGCTGCAGAGACCCAGAGGAACCTACGGGTTTAGCACTGGCAGGAACTGGGGGAGGGGAGGGGGGGAGAGGAGAGACCCTCAGATCATGTGTACTAGCCTGCTGTTTGGCCTTTCAAAGATGGCACCCATCACCATCTAATGCACCAGTATCGTTTGGTTCCACAGGCTTTTCATTCACTTCGAATTCAAATATTTCAGAGGAGGAAGGGGAAGGTGAACAACTACATATGTGGCAGTGAAAGAGCTCATTTATCAATGCACACTGGTGTCCATTTACTAATTTTTGTTATTGAATTCCATTCCTGTCCACCGTAAAATGAAGAAAAAATGCCTGTATTTTGTAAGCAACACAGATAATACTCTATATGTTGTGTTCACAAATATAGGAACACTATATCATTTTATTTCAATACATTTAGTCTCATGATTTTTTAAATTCATTTTTATTCATTAGTAATTAATCTTTTCTGAAAATCATACGTGCCAAAATGACTGGCACTCCTGGCTTAATAATAACTGCATTTGTATTTGTATTGCACTAGCAGTGAAAAATAACAAAATAAACACAATGTCATAAGAGACAACACATTACTTAAGATCAAATTTGGTCTCGTCTGACAAAGGACTCTCTTCCAAACATAATTCCAATGAGGTTAGGCTCCAGATGACTAGTTTTGTTCATTGTGCTTCCAAAGAGTTTGTTGGCATGGAGGTGCCATTTTATGGTTCTTTTTTAGACTCGGTGACCCCAAGATGCAACCAATCTAAGGCTGCAACTGACAATTATTTTGTTTTGCTTAAAGAATTCCCACTTTGGATGAACTTTCTCCAGCACTCTCAGCTGGGTCACCATGTCACCATGTTCTAAATAATACGACGCGTCGGTTATGAATATGCAAAATTACATGGTTGACGTCATCGAAGATGTCAACTAATCGTTGCAGCCCTAAACCAATCTCTGAAATTCTTAAACTGTGATCCTTGGGTAATCTATGGCCTTCCTCATCATCTTCCGTACCATCCGAGGAAAACATGCAGTTGTGTCCTCTTCCAGGCAAATTTGCAACCATTCCATATGTTTTACACCTTTTTATTATTGCCCTTACAGTGCTAAGTAGTATGTTTATGTTTATATCTTTTTTTTAAATTACCAGACTAGTGACAGTCAATAACCTTCTGTCTCTTCTGAATTGACATTCTTCAGCTGACGGACAAAAAAGTGATTTAGAATGCTTGTTACCTTATTTTTATACTCAAGTGATAGAATGACACAACATAGTTCCTTTAGACTGAGATTAACTAAATTAGTAAAATGGTATTGCCAATTTCACTTTGTTTGATTTTATTTGCAATACTTAAATTTGCTTCAATGGTTTTCAGGAAAAAATGGATTTTCTGAATAAAAAACATTGGAACATGAGAGTAGATGTATTTAAATAAAGGTATATTGTATAAGGTATTCCCATATGTTTGAACATAACAATATATTATCATCAGTGTTGTTCATTATATACAGTCTTTTCTTCTTTCTTTTTTATTTATTTATTGTGGAGCCCCCCACGGGCGGAATCATTTGCTGCCCAATGTGAACATGTCCACTTCCAATTTAATAGCAAATGTTTAATTACCCATTATAATTGCAGCAGTGTTCATACGTGATCCCCACTGCCGATTCAGAAGTTTCCAGAACCTGTTTCTAATCACACTGCAGCCCACTGCCAAGCTTGCATAAAGTGGAGTCAGAGGAAGACCATTCATGTGCAGCATTGGCATGCAGTTGTACCGCGGGTGCCTCTAGAGAGTGATAAAACTTGGACCACTGGAGCTACCGGCCACTGTCGACACTGGCACGGCCCGGATTTGATCATTCAAGCATCATGCACCACAATGTAGAGCCTTAACCGAATGGTAAATTTCTCTGTCTTAACTGCCTTGTTTTTAACAGAAAAAGGCAATCGAGCATTACAGGCTGTTGAAATAAATATTTGCCAGTTGTCTAAAGAGGCCCACACTCATCCAATAGGTGGAATCTACTTTGCCAACCAAGCTTTTTCAGTGCCACATCTGTACTGGTACAGATACATGCATAAGCCACTTTCATAAGACCTTTTTTAAAAGTGGATATTGGCTCCAATGATGTGAACAGATTGCTTACTTAGGATTGATCACAAGTATGAAAATGGGCTACATGCATATGAATGAAACATTTAGTTCACTTTTGTTTCAAAAACATATAAGAAATGCAGTAAGGTAAAGAGGGTTTTGTCACAGAATGCTTCCAAACTTACCTCTCCCTGGTGCGGCAGACCACTTGGAAGAGAGAGGGCGGCTGCGACAGACAGAAAAACACTAGCCGTGTCAGCACAGAATACCAACAGAACAGTGTGTATGCATAGTACTATAGAGATAGAGGGTACTGTATCTAATAGGACATTACATTCACTTTAACATTTGGTATGTAGCAGACACTCCTATACAGAGTGACTTACACATTATATTTTTACATAGTTCATTCAGCAGGATATTCTAATGAAACAAATCAGGTTACATATATTGCTCAAGGGTACAACAGCAGTACCACAGCTGAAAACTGATCTCCAAACCTCTGGGAAGGCCAGGTCCCTAACCCTTATTATGAAACAGTTAGTCACCTTCTTGTGCATTACTGCATAATGTAAAACTGCCATCCTAATAAACAGTTCAGATCTACAGTATGTCCTGTATTGCCACAGTATGTGCTGGTAGCGCATGCTGCTGGAGCTCTTACTTCAGGCTCTCTTGGGAGCTGGAGGAGGAGCGGTCGGATTGGGGTAATGACGCCACGCTGCCCGAGCTGCGCAGACAGGACTGCAGGTTGCGCTGGTACGAGGTCTCCAGAGAGTTGTAAAGGGCATCAGCCTCACCAGGGAAGTGGTTCCGCAGACCCCAGTACGCTCTGTGAAGAAAGAGAGAAGCAACCCAAAGCGAGAGAGAGGGAAAGACATGCGACAAATGTCACACGGTCGGATTCGAACCACCGACGTCGCGGCTCGCAATGAGCATGCGATCAGTGCTCTACAGGCTGCACCACCGAGACACCCGCGAGCAACCCAAACTTAGCACCACACAACGAATACAACATTTCATTCAATTGAAACGATGGCTCAAACTTGTAAAAGGGGACACTATGCTGATTTAGGTGCTTAGACTTTGTAAATTAGGTTTAGATGCAAATCCTATTATCATTTAGCGTGGGTGCTCACCCTGGGATAATGTTACAAGTTTCTAACACCATTACCATTAAGGCTAGGGGCCAAATTTTCCGGAAATCAACTTTGCATGGTGCATTGGTGCAGTCACCTGAAGGTGTGTGGTATACTGAGCGTGGCTACAGAATCTTGGCATTTTCCAAAAGTCAAATGAGGGGTGCACAGATCAAAGATCAGATGGCGTAGGTGGAAAACGGGCTGGATTATGCTCACTATATTATCAGTGGGTGTAATATAGATAATATAATGAAATTACTGTTTCATGGTTTGTACATGTAGGTGAGCCTGTTCTGAAAAAAAATGAACAATGGCTTGATGGCGAAGGTAAAGGCAGACAGAAGTTATGAGTTAAAAACTAAGAGGAGAGGGGGGTGAATCAGCCAAAATATGCTTAGGTCTATGATTTGAATTGCTCTAAAATTAATTTAGCGCAATTTTGTCTATATAATAAGCCTATTCTCCACTAAGTCCAGGTTCTGACTGTGACACTTTTTTCTTCTTCATAAATTTGGTGCCAAACATGCTCCAATTCCCACCCCAATTTGGAATGGCCAATTGTCTGCAACTGAAGCCTTGTTCATTCTGTGAACCCTGATTTGGGGGAGTGCTGACATTAAGAGTTCTTCTCCAAAACACGTGGTATCACCAGCTGCTTCCTTTCACACTGCAGAATATACTTAATCTTTCACTGAGCAGAGTCCACACTGGCACAGTCTGTGCTCAAACCAAGGCTGTATTTTCAGCATTTTAATGGTTCAGTTAGCTAAATAGGCTGTACACGCATGCTGCAATAGGCTGAACAACAGCCAAAACAAAAAAAGTCAGTATAAGCACATTCATTAGCCATGTTACTGCACAACAGGAGCATAATTCCAGGGAAAAATATATGACTGATATATGTTGTCTATATCAGGTAATATTTCCAAACTCACAATAGGGAGGCATGACACTGAAGGGTGATTGCATGAAAATTGTAACTCTAAGCATCAATACCAAGATATTCAGCAATAAGCTACTCGCTGAACAACAGATATTGTAACTATAGGACACTAACTGAGGAATGGCACGCAAAAACAAGGGCTACCTGTAGACACTAACATATGACTTGTTTATTCCAAAGTAAAAAAAAGGAAGTCATGGGTTTGCAGTTTTTGGCTGGTTTTAAGAAAACTAGTTGTAGATCGTAATGGAACAAGCAACTAGTTTTCCACATTTAAGGCTAGTCTACTATTGTTCAAGGACACTAGCTTGTGTTTTAATTTTACAACTGATTTAGGGATTCAACTCCCAGCCACGCAGTAGCCAGTTGTTTGGGCTTCTTTTGACAGCAAGGTCCCTTATTTGTCTTGAGAAAGCTGTCAATACCCATTGTCAAACACTTGAAGTGTAATTTCTCATTGCCCCTTAAAACCCATCTCATGCTGTTTTTTGTTTCATTTAGATTCAAACGTAATAAAAATACAAGTGAAGTTTCTGACGATCCTAGAAGTATCAAGGCTATCTTTCTTTATATATTGGTTACAAGCTTTTAGGGAAAGTAACCCTCTCCTCATGAGCATTATGGTGACATTGAATATTAAGGACGACTTTTGGAAGTGACAGATATGGCTATTACATAAATGTGTGTGACAACTATGTGGAGAGACTTTGAAGTTATGAAAACAGCAGTGACACTATGGCTTCTGCTCTATTCTGGTATGGGCTGGATCTACAATCCCTAAAATAGTGGTTGTAGGTGAATTAACCATTTTTAAGATCTGGAATTGCCAGTATGAATTTTGCTAGGCCACCCCCCCCCATTGAAACAGACACACACAGTCACACACATGCACACGCACATGCGCACACCCACACTAAGACCTCCCAGTTCCTGCTCCTTATCTACAGCCCACTGTGAGCTGGCCATTTGAAGTTTCCCATGGCCAAATGGTGAATGAGGAGTTCGTTCCCTGACAACATGTTACAGTCAGGTAGCCTATCCCGCCGTAAGGGAGGTCAGCCATCGGTGGAGTAACGTTACAGACAGCATGAAGGCCGGATTTTATCCTCCACTGTATTTATCTTCACTGTTGTCTGTTCCTTCTCAACCTGCCCTGTAATGATCTTGCACACTGGTTGGTATATTCTGGCTCTTAATAATTCCATAGAATCAAGAAAGCCTTTATATAGCTTAACAAAAGTAAGAGGCAACATGTCCTTAGTAATCATACGTGCTGTGCAAGTGACATGCAGTGCAATCTGTTTTTTTTCTGGTTGAATCACACTCGCGTTTAACTTGCATTTTTAGGATCACTATCTTTTTCCTTCATCTAGAGTTTTGTCATGGCGCTTTTGTTGCGCATTATATCACATAGTTTATCAACAGATTATCCTCATAAAAATGTTGCTTGCCATAGAGCCTACCGGCGCTGCGCTTTCCAGTCGGTGGAGCCGCAATCATGTTAATTTGGTAACTCTGCAATTCTACAATTCTCTACCCAAAATCTTGATTGGTCTTAAAAACATTTTTATAAAGGTTTAAATAAATAAATCAATAAATAAATAATTATAGCTACTGCTATAATACAGGAATAATAATTTGTTTTTGCCAAAGTTAACCGGTTAAGATGTTGGCTGTTTTGGTCAAGTGTCCATTTCCCATTTCGGTTGGTTGAATCGATTAATCATGCTCATCCCTAAAATGCACATTATTCTGCTGTCAAAGCATATTGTACGGTTACTACACCTCAAATGGCATACAAATATTCTTTACCCACATGACTTCCTACAAACATTCCTGCCTGATGCTAGCAAAGCCTTGCTAGGCTGAATGTAACTCCTACATTTTCTCCACATTTAAAATTTCCATCTGAGAAGGCAAAAAAAAAGGCAAGAGGAATAGATATTAGTGCTGAGTATTCTAGTCAGGGAGTTAATAGGGAGGGTATCAGGGTTCATCAGGGGCTTGCAGGAGACTTTAGCAGACTGTTTGCGGATGACAGGAAGCTCTCATCTCTAAATCTATAAATGGCACTCTACCAAACGGCCAGTCATTTTAATGGGCCTGTTCCTCTTACACAGTCTGCTCTGCTTCATGAAACAAACTGAAGATGCCTCTGAGGAAAAGAGCCCTACCGAGGAGCCTCTATTGAGTCTGAGAGGATATACAAAGTCCTGAAGGATTCTTCAGTCAAGGGGCTCTTAATCGATTGCGTCACTGAATTCCACAAAATATATCCTGGAAATCATCCGTCTCTCAACCGTGAAAGGAAAACAGTCATCGGTTGTTGAGAGCTGGAAAGGAAAGGACTTCCTCCACTAGATGGGGCCAATTTGAGGGGTTGGTCAGTAAGTAGACTTAGCCACCTCCAGTAATTGTCAGTGGACAAACTGAGCCTCTGATTGGTTGGTGATGGTCAGATTGGTTGTGTACATGACAAGATAATATCTACTAACTATTTACCACACATGTTGCAAACAAGTGAAGCAGGTAGGACCCTGGCTGTGTCCCAAAGAAAGTGAATATATCCCGATGGCTCTGTGACCCGTTACTGAACAGACAATATCAATTCATAAATGTATGGTTCCAATAATTAAGTAAGATTCCTACACAACACATCTGAGCTAATCAAATTATTCAAACATCCATGTCCAGTATGTACACCGACACCAGCAAGTCACTCTGAGGGGTCGGTAAGTGATGAGACTAAGCCACTTTGCGAGGCTGACTGGTCGGTAGACAGTGTTGTCTCTGGCAGCCATCCTCAGAGATTCTTAAGTAATGGCACACTGCCTTTTCTTCTGCTGACCCTGAAGCATGACATTTTCCTTGCATGTTTCTTAAGTTCATTTGCTTGCTGGGCATTAGGGTTTTGGTGACAGAGAGATTTTCCAGAGCCTTTTTTGATTTCCTGAAAGTGAGCGTACAACATCAACCTTTTTACACCAGGCTTTTTATGAGAAAGCAAGGGACAAGACCAATCCAAACCTGTAGGTAAGTTCTCCAATGCCACCCATATTTGGATTGTCAAATTTGCAAGCTATGTACAAGCGTGCTCATATACATCCTGTGCTCCAGGCTTGGAAGAGTGCATGGTCCTCCTCCAAAAGCCAGCTGCTTCTTTTCACACTGAGACACAAGCTGTACATGCGCAGAGCTGGGGCGGAGGAGACCCAATCATACATCATACAGAGGGCATGCTATAGGACAGCCAATAGGAATTGCTTACTTAATCCCTCCCATATATTCCTTTGGCAACACAAACGACGGCACAAGCGGCACAAGCATGGGTCGGATTCTGTCCAAGACTGTGGCGCTCACTCACGCTAGTACCAAGTGAGATACCCTGCAGGTAGAATTATAATGCCTGTTTTCCACAAACCACAAACAGAACACAAACTTACTTGCGGGCTTCCACTCTGGCTTCAGCATCCGCATCTCGAATTCCCTTCTTTATACTCTCCACCAAAACAGCAATGTGTCTGGCAGGGAGAGAGAGAAGGAGGAATAGGAAGAGAGGAGGGAGATGGAAACAAAAAGTGAGGACACTTTTTGTATCAGCAGGTAAAATTTGAAGAAGCATAACCGCATCATATTCACAAAAGTAATATGTAAATGTAAATAAAGCAAGTATAAAGCATGTACAGCAAGCATGACTTTTTTCAGTTCATAATATATTCCAGTGGAGGGCCAGTTTTTTATAAACATTTCAGAGGGGTTATACACTGCAGAATTATGCTTATGTGTTAAAATAAAATAGAAGGTGTACTGAAAAAGCAGGTATTAACTAAACAATTAGCATGCTTTACTGTTATGACGTAAAACTATATCCTTGAAGTGCTACATTCTCAGCCCCCAACTTGCACCTACTACGGTACTTAACTTCATGTTGTAGGTTTATGTATTTAAATACTTACTTATTCTGAAGATATTCAGCAATAAGCTAAAGTTATGTATTAAGAGGAGAGTTCATAGGCCAGTCACTTCTCATCCTATATTCTGTACAAATCCCTGTGTTTATGCAATACCCCACCATGGGAGGTTTTGTACTGGAATCCCATCTACAGTGGTGTGAAAAAGTGTTTGCCCCCTTCCTGATTTCTAATTTTTTTGCATGTTTCTCACACTTAACTGAGGCAAGTGAGGCCTGCAGTTCTTTGGATGTTGTTGTGCGGTCTTTTGTGAGCTCTTGGATGAGTCATCGCTGCGCTCATGGGGTAATTTTGGTCGGTCGGCCGGCCACTCCTGGGAAGGTTCACCACTGTTCCATGTTTTCGCCATTTGTGGATAATGGCTCTCACTGTGGTTCGCTGGAGTCCGAAAGCTTTAGAAATGGCTTTATAACCTTTTCCAGACTGATAGATCTCAATTACTTTCTTTCTCATTTGTTCCTGAATTTCTTTAGATCTCGGCATGATGTCTAGTTTTGAGGATCATTTGCTCTACTTCACTTTGTCAGGCAGGTCCTATTTAAGTGATTTCTTTATTGAGAACAGGTATGGCAGTAATCAGGCCTGGGTGTGGCTAGAGAAATTGAACTCAGGTTTGATAAACCACAGTTAAGTTATGTTTTAACAGGGGGGGGAATCACTTTTTCACACAGGGCCATGTAGGTTTGGATTTTTTTTCTCCCTTAATAATAAAAACCTTCATTTAAAAACTGCATTTTGTGTTTACTTGTGTTGTCTTTGACTAATATTTAAATTTGTTTGATGATCTGAAACATTTAAGTGTGACAAACATGCAAAAAAATAAGAAATCAGGAAGGGGGCAAACACTTCACACCACTGTATTTGTGTAACACAGGGCGAAACACAACTGGTGTTAGCCTCGCAAAATGAATGTGGATTTACTGTATGTTGGTTCAATGGACTTAGATCCACCAATGGGAGGACATCTATCAAACCTCAGTTTAGTTTTTGCTTTGCTGACTTACCGTTCTAGGGAATGGGTCTGCCATTCCTGAAGCAGAAGGTCCAGGAAGTCGTAACAACGCCTTTACATCAGGGAACATGAAGATGCACAGGTCATTAGCAAGCAAAGTCTAGCAAGACCAAACAAGGCCAAGGGACTTGCTTTTAATGAATTCACTCTGAATACACTGTCACTGTACTGTAGGTGTTTTTACCAATTGGGCCAATTAACCAATGAACTGTCCAGGGCAGCAGGGCAGGTGCACTGCAGTTTTTTTGCATTGTGTTACTCTTCAAGAAAGGTGCATTACAATGCGCCTGTATTCCTCAGCCAAAAATCTATTTTACACATTTTTACAATGGTGAATGTACACATTAACAATAATTATTTACAAACAAAATTGGTATCAATGCAAAACACCATAAAGTATTTAATTCAGAAGTGTTACCTACTATCAAATTGACCACCTGAAGCAAAACGAACAATGCACATAAGCCAGCATGGTGTCACTCAGACAAGCATTGGACCAGGGATGCCCAATCATGTGCCATGGAGAGCCGAGAGTATGCAGGTTTTCATTCCAACCCATCACTACACAAGCTGATTTCACTCATTAACCTACCTTTAACCAGAGAGGAGCGAACCAATTACTGAAATCAACTGGTGTAGTGATAGGTTGGAATGGAATTAACTTGATTACCTACAAGAATATCTACTGCACTGCACTGTACAGGCACAAAAACGTTTTTGAGTGTTCCAAACAGAGGCGTGAGAAGGATGACTCACCTCCTCACTGCCACAGATTTAGAGGTGCAGTTGCTGGTGATGAGGGGAATCAGCCGGGGAACGTGGGTATGCTGAGGAGGAAAACAACCAATTACTCCTGCTTGTTTGTGTGCAATACTATTGCTAATCTTCCAGCTCATAGCAATTCAATCTTCCGCTAAGAGGAAAATGCGACTGCTAATGTTTGAGCTCACAGCATTCATATCACAAGATCACGATCAAGTGGTTGCACAAGGGCATACATTTTACAGATTGCAGGCACCGGATTGCTTTTTTTAAATTGGGACCAAATCGTAGGAAAAATGTTAGGTCTCAACGTCACCGTTTCTGACTCGATTAGACTGGTTTATGGGTTCCGGATTGCCGGCATATACACATTTTGGCACTGTCTGCTTGAATGTGTCAGGTGTGAGCGGTCTTGCGAGATTCTGTTTCGACTCCAATTGACCAATCAGGAGGTGGTCCCGTGTACCACCTTTGTCTGATCTGGTTGGGAGCCCGTATAGTCGATGCTATTATCCAATCGGTTTTCACAATCTGACCTCGCAAAATGAGAGAGGGCATCCGAGCTACTAATATCGTAACCTGTGAGAAAGTCATATACTGTATGTACACCCAGTTAATATGTACAGTTCTCAACATTAATGAAATGTTATCTGTCGGTTAGTAAGGTTTAACTTAACCTCATTACATTACATTACATAGGCATTTGGCAGATGCTCTTATCCAGAGCGACATATAACAATGAGCACAACCATAACCAGGGACAAGTGCGCATAATCCAATCTCCTGATCCATAAACATACTGGAGATGAGCCGGTAGGGTGGGGCCACTCACCCGGATAATGAAACGGATGGCCGACACTCCCGAAGTGGCCATCACCTTGGCACAGTTGGGAATCAGGTTGAACAGGATAGGCACAATGGCTTCTGCACCGTGATCAAACTTGTTGCCCAGGACGGTGGAGAGGTGGCTACAAGAGCACAGACAAAAAAGTGGAATTATACACAGAACCCAGATCTGCTTCATCCATCTGAGACCAGCATGCAGCATTAAAAGCACAGTAAGACATCCTAGGATCTTAAGGGTGCAATCAGCAAAGATAAATAATCGGTATCATTATTTGAAAATGCAACTACATGCGCAGTTCAGTTATGCACAGCATTTCCACAATGCGGCATACTACAATACAACTGCAGTCGACTGGTCGAGCTGGTCATGAGCTGGTCTAGCTGAGTATGAGCTGGTCAACCAGCTAGTGCTGGTAGCTTGTCTGAGCTGGTAGCTGGTCAAAGCATGCCAAGCTGGTAGCTAGTCTGAACTGGTCAACTAGGTACCAGCAGTTTAAAAACCTAGCTTGAGCTATTTCATGCAGAGAGTGTTCTGCGTTTTAGCTGTGCTAGAGTAAAAATATAAAATTACACATTACATTGCACTCTCTGCCTGGCTCTGTCATACTCACGCCACAGTGATGCAGGCCTCCCGCACAACTTGGGAGCGCAGGTCCTTGGCTGACAGCTTGAAGGCCCCGTCCAGCAAACGCAGGTGTTGATAGAAGCAGTCATAGTCTGCTGCTCCGGCTATCAGCAGTGACCGCACTTTCTTCAGCTGCCAGAGAGGGTTACATACAACAATTAATTAGGGAAGCTTCACCATCTTTCACTGCTGCTGTATGACCTCAGCTTCACTATCCTTCACCGCATGTGTGCAACTGGTGGTGTTACAGAGTGCTGCCCAGACAGCAGTCTAGCCACTCTGCCTTCCAGCTTCAGCTAAAACCAGTCACTCTTTTCGATGCTGAGGGCTTAAGCAAACCTGGAATAAGTACTTTTCTGAGAAAAGTAATGCTAAATTCAATGAGTATCCAGTGAAAATGGCCAACCTTCCTTCTATCAGTTGGTCTACAGATCACTCAAGATTGCCCATATATAGAGAGACCTTATAAATCCAACATTCTATCATATGACCAAGCTAGATCACTGGTCAGGGGATCAAGCTAAAGACTGTAATTAGTCATCATGGGCCTGAGATACTCACCGCAATGGCCCTCTGATCCCAGTCATGTTTGTCATCAGACAGCACCTCACGGATCTTGTTCAGGTTGTCCTCTAGGTCTCGAGTAGAATAGATCTGCGGAGCCCATGCAAACTGAGTAAACCCGCCTTAGGAGCAGAGTGACTGCTCCCTGTATCTCATGGTAACTCTAGCTGATGTGATCGTGTCCCTGTATCTCATGGTAACTCTAGCTGATGTGATAGTGTCCCTGTATCTTATGGTAACTCTAGCTGATGTGATAGTGTCCCTGTATCTTATGGTAACTCTAGCTGATGTGATAGTGTCCCTGTATCTTATGGTAACTCTAGCTGATATGATAGTGTCCCTGTATCTTATGGTAACTCTAGTTGATATGATAGTGTCCCTGTATCTTATGGTAACTCTAGCTGATGTGATAGTGTCCCTGTATCTTATGGTAACTCTAGCTGATGTGATCGTGTCCCTGTATCTTATGGTAACTCTAGCTGATGTGATCGTGTCCCTGTATCTTATGGTAACTCTAGCTGATGTGATAGTGTCCCTGTATCTTATGGTAACTCTAGCTGATGTGATCGTGTCCCTGTATCTTATGGTAACTCTAGCTGATGTGATCGTGTCCCTGTATCTTATGGTAACTCTAGCTGATGTGATAGTGTCCCTGTATCTTATGGTAACTCTAGCTGATGTGATAGTGTCCCTGTATCTTATGGTAACTCTAGCTGATGTGATAGTGTCCCTGTATCTTATGGTAACTCTAGTTGATATGATAGTGTCCCTGTATCTTATGGTAACTCTAGTTGATATGATAGTGTCCCTGTATCTTATGGTAACTCTAGCTGATGTGATAGTGTCCCTGTATCTTATGGTAACTCTAGCTGATGTGATCGTGTCCCTGTATCTTATGGTAACTCTAGCTGATGTGATCGTGTCCCTGTATCTTATGGTAACTCTAGCTGATGTGATAGTGTCCCTGTATCTTATGGTAACTCTAGCTGATGTGATCGTGTCCCTGTATCTTATGGTAACTCTAGCTGATGTGATCGTGTCCCTGTATCTTATGGTAACTCTAGCTGATGTGATAGTGTCCCTGTATCTTATGGTAACTCTAGCTGATGTGATAGTGTCCCTGTATCTTATGGTAACTCTAGCTGATGTGATAGTGTCCCTGTATCTTATGGTAACTCTAGTTGATATGATAGTGTCCCTGTATCTTATGGTAACTCTAGTTGATATGATAGTGTCCCTGTATCTTATGGTAACTCTAGCTGATGTGATAGTGTCCCTGTATCTTATGGTAACTCTAGCTGATGTGATCGTGTCCCTGTATCTTATGGTAACTCTAGCTGATGTGATAGTGTCCCTGTATCTTATGGTAACTCTAGCTGATGTGATAGTGTCCCTGTATCTTATGGTAACTCTAGCTGATGTGATAGTGTCCCTGTATCTTATGGTAACTCTAGCTGATGTGATAGTGTCCCTGTATCTTATGGTAACTCTAGCTGATGTGATCGTGTCCCTGTATCTTATGGTAACTCTAGCTGATGTGATCGTGTCCCTGTATCTTATGGTAACTCTAGCTGATGTGATAGTGTCCCTGTATCTTATGGTAACTCTAGCTGATGTGATCGTGTCCCTGTATCTTATGGTAACTCTAGCTGATGTGAAGGAACATACTGTACCTGGACAGTGGGGACATCTGTAAAGGCTTTGATGAAATCTTCCTCATCGATACCCCCAGCTCCTTCTTTAGGCTGACCTGGGTGATCAGTAAAAGAAAAGGGTAAAGTCCCCAAAGATATCCCATGGCTACTGTGTAATTATCACCAGGACAAATATTCAGAGCACATATATTATACCATTTAATGCCTAATGAAGGCTCTATAACGGCACGGTAATTTCTCCTCTCCTAGTTAACTCAGCATCAAGCAGTGAAAGGCAGCATTAGCTCAGGAGGTCGGGCACTCGTCTGGCAATCAGAGTTCAATCCCCAGCCCTCGGGACGAAAAGTGTCAGTCAAAGTGTCATTGAGCATAATTGCTGCTGATGAGCTGGTGGGTATGGCTCCCTGTTGATATTGGTGTGTTTGTGTGTGTAAGTGTGTGTGAGAATGAGGTGAATTAATTGTATGGTTGGACCTGTTGTAAAAGGCTCTGTGAAGCTGTATTTGCTGGAAAAATGGCTATATAAAAGCAGTCCATTTACCACTCTTTCAGGGTCCCGCAAAATTAACTACAGGATTTTGGATCGATGCATTATTATAAATTGGGGCATGAAATATGTTTATGCAACCTTCATGATAGAAATTTTAGAATCAGTCACTAACAGGAGCATGACCTTATCTTGTTTCAAGTGTCCCCTTAAAAAATGTAGGGTACATAAACGTTTTTTTTTAAAGTATATGCTGCTTATGGTGGGTCTCCTCCTGGTCTAAGCGGCTTTGGGGTGGAGCCACTTCCTAGCCATGTAGTGGTGCTCCAGCACCATAGTGTGCCACACCAGCAGTACTGACTGGAGGCTGCCATGTCATACCCAATACATAGCAGTACTAACTGTGTCGAATGGAGGCTGCCACAGCAATAATGACTGGGCAGACTGGAGGCAGCCATGTCATACCCAATACATAGCAGTACTAAATGTTTCATATCCAATACACAGTTGTACCGACTGTACATGCCTGTACATACTTTGCTACCAACCTGAATTTTATAAAGAAAAAACCTAATAGTACATATTGTTTTAAAAGCTAAACCACAATACAATGCATATCATTCACGCCTGGTTATACTCTTCATTTCATGGTACACTGCATGTGAGCCAATTAGTAATTGCTGCATTATTATTAATTATACTCATTCAAGTAGCAGGGAAGAAATTAGTACCAGATATTCTTTTTTTTGCTTTTAGAAAGATTAGGTAATGTGACAAAATACTTACTAATATATACTAATATACTAATATAAATACATAATTTATAAGTGTGTGTGCAGTACATGCAGTATGCACAATATTCTTTCTGCTAGAGCTTCTCTGCGATTAATACAGCCATAGGCTCTGGTATTGACAGGCGCTGCATTAGCACAGTGTGCATTTCCTGTGGAGCATTAATAGACGTAGATGGGGACAGAGCACACAGCAGAGCGGCGGGAGGAAGAGAAGAAACCAAAGAACCCAGAAACTCCGGATCTGCAACCACCACTCGCCCTTCACAAAGTCACCTCCATCCATACTCACAGCCTCTACACCAACAGAAATATCACACATTGATCTGGTACATTACATGATCCATGATTTGCCCTAGTGAAAATTCCAGCTAAAACCAGCAATTTACAAAAGTACATTTCAAATTGTAATCCAGCAATACTGTATCAGTGGACTGGGAAAGGTGATGAGACTTTTGACAATGAGTGAGCTTTTCGGATCACATCCAAGTTGTACTTATAGAGGGGGAGAATAGGAACTGGGCAAACATCATTCCAGTTATGGTAAAGGAGATGGGAGACCTGAGGAGAGTCTTATCCCCACTAACATAAGCACATTACATTTACCAGTGAGGGATAAAGGCTGCATGGCGAGTCTGGAAATTCTCTCGCCATGAATGCAAAGAGGGCCCATGGCTGAAACATTAAAGAATCCATCCTTGACCACGTTATTAGGGCTTAACTCGAGTCGAAAGCGGCCAAACACAACAGGCATTATCCCATCAGGGGAAGAGTGCAAATGTGCCCTGGTGCAGCTTATTTGGTCAAAAACACTCAGTTTGGAAGAAATGCAGGTTGAGGCTGACTGACTGTAGTTGCCAATATCTCTGCCTCTGCCTCTGCTTGGACTGAGCACTCTGACCAGATCCTGAGGGAAGTAATCTTCACCATCTTAGGGAATTCTGGGTCTTTTAAAAAATAAATGTATTTTTTTCACATGCCATTAATTTATGGACGGATGATTTATCAGATCAAAATAAGCATGTTCAATACCCCTCAACCTTGTTCAGTAGGTTGAGGGTGTTCAAAAATGTGCAGAGAGAGGCTACATTCTGCTAATGCCAGGATATATAAACCAAAACAACAGTTTTAATGACGAGAAAGAAGCAACACACATTTAGCAAACTGCAACAACCCACCAACAGTCTCTTAGAGACCAGAACAATACTCCCCAACAGTCCCTTGGAGACCAGCACAATGCTCCCCAACACCCCCTAAGAGACTAGCACAATGTTCCCCAATACTCCCTCAGAGACCAACACAATGCTCCCCAACACTCCTTTTGAGACCAGCACAATGCTCCCCAACACTCCTTTAGAGACCAGCACAAAGCTCTCCAACACACTGAGAGATGAACACAATGATTCCAAACAGTCTCTCAGATCTAAAACGTTCAAGGCAGGAATTTCAGTACAGGATTGCAAGAATCCAGGGTATTTCACTCAATCCCATATATTCATCTTAAGCAAAAAGAGAAATGTATTCAGTAGTAAGAAATCTGCAGTTAAAATGGCTAAAACTGAACCCATTGCTAGGCATCAATGGTGAGGTACTCAGCTCGAAGTGCTAATCGCATGCAGTTGACGCTTCAAAAGCTCCCCCTTATCCCAGCAGTCAAGTTATGCTACCTCTGCTGCTGATTTACCTGAAGCACCAAGCTGAACTCCTGCATGATGCCATGTCAAAAAGCACTGGTAGTGGCAAAATCCCATAACAATGAGCAGTTAATAATGCTCATAAAAATGTCTAGCATGTTATGCGTCTTACTTTCCCGGCATTTAGATGATTTCATCCAGATCAATTCAAATCAAATCAAATCAAAAACAAGTGCACACAGGAAAGCATAGTCCCAAGAGATACAGCAAGTGCAAGAGGTACCATATTATAAATGTTATACATACAACAATGCTGCCTGAGCAAGCATTAAAGTACAGTACATTTAAAAAACAACAGCAAAAAAGTGACACTAATTAGGTGGTGTGTAAACATGCTAGATTTCACACTCATTTCATATTCATTTTATGCATTTCTTTAAGCAAATGCAATGCCCATTTGAGCAGCACTTTAATTAAAGTAAGTAAGGTACACAGCAGTGGCTCGTATAATAGGAATAAATAGTCTAGGTATAGAAGATGTGCGACACAGTTCTGAGAAGCATCAGCGAAAGCCAGCCCTGTGATATGGCCAACAGCTATAAGTGTGGCAAAAGTCTTATGAATTTCGCAACATATACTATAGGTAGTGAACAAAATGGTAACAAAACAAAATGGAAACAGTTCCAACAGTGAAGGATTGCAATGGCTCTGCAATGGCAGGAAGCACATTTTACTTGCATTGCTTTGGTACACTCATAGAAGCCAAGGTTGTCAATCATTGCATTTCTTTCAGAAAGGGGTGGACCTTTTAACATCCCCATGGTTTGGGGAAAATGACACAGATATTACCCACGCAAACTGATTTTCTGTTACCAGATCTGAACACAGCTGAGCATTTATGGGACATTCTGGAATGATGCCTGAGACAGCATTTTCGACTTCCATCGACCGATTGTAGTTGATTGATTTTCTTGTGGAAGTGTGGTGTTGTATTTCTTCTGTTACAGACATTGGTAGACAGTATGGTGGTACATAGAGGCCATACTGGCCACCCATGGTGCCCCAGCACCACGACATGTATATTGATGATTTTTTACTATCAACCTGTACAGAGAAAAAAGTAATGTGTTGAAGAAAAGCAGAGAGTCAATTTAAAAGTTATGTTACAGCTTTAAAATGACTATTTCCTGAACAACCTGCCCCCTCCCACCCCCAGCCCAAAATACTTTGATATCCACTCCTTTGTTGGGGAGAAATTCTACCCTTTACTAAAATTGTATTCCCATCCAGACATCCCTGCACAGCATACATTACTACAGGAGATCAGCACATTCAGTAGTTCAAACTTCTCACAAAGAAATCAGGGCCGATTGAGCAGGACTTTGAGTTTGCAGAGATCAACCTGGCATTTAAAAGGATGCCATTGAAAAGGGCAGACATGAGAGAAACGGAATGATTAGGCCAGGTCGCTGAAGACTATGAAGCAATCAGAAGCAGAAGCCTATTCAGAGCATTCAGGATTGGCAGAGCAGGCTCATTCCGTGATGCTCTGAGGTGAACAGCAATTTGGAAAAGCCTAAGAAATACCAATTACACAACCATATGAGCAGCAAACATTAGCCCCCACACTGCTGTGTTAAGATGCACAGAGGACCACAATGGAGAACCATAAAATTAAAATGCTGTTTTACATCAGTCTGAAGAAGCAAACCGGCTGAAACTAGCTGGCATTTGCACAATACACCAGAGACCTTTTTCTTTTTAATCAAATCTGAAAGATAAGATGTCAAAGGTGAAGAATATTGCAACACCAGCAGAATTTCCTGTTCTAAGCCAGGAGTCATTCACTGAAAACTAGACAAAAGAAAGGATGATTACTGGTCTCAGCCTCTCCAAACTCAAATTCTCAATACAGAGAGCACCTTCATAAGGAAATTTCTCATTATAAAGTGATTCCACCAAGGTGGCAGTCATTGCTAAGATCAGTTCTCAGATTTCTTTCCTCAATTAGCTTCTGGGCAATGTATGCTAACTTAGCTCAGTCTGGGGCTGACGAGATAGCATTTCATTCTTAATGTGCACTTGGAAACTGGTGACCTCAAGCTGGTCCATAGCAGAGGGACATTATTTTTCAGCAGGGGCTATAACATACCACTCACTGGAACTGACCAATGTAATCTACTCAAGGGCCTGAACAATCACTACTATGGAAAAATTTGCTTCAGTCAGTTCCTTCACTCCATCTGCCACTACTTCAGAAATCTGTTAATATTCAAACTGATATCAGTCAAGTCACATTGCACTAACCGAATTAAGACATGAAAGCTACCTCGATGATCTTCAGAATTAGGAGTGGAGCTGGCTCAGCAATTTTGGCAGCTCTAAACAAGAAAATTTGAGGGTGAATACTCAGGGTGCGAATTGTGAAGACAGAGGGGATGCGGCAGAAGCAATTGCTGACCGGGGAACCAATCGCAGACAATCCTATAAAATTAAAATGTGTTCCCAAAAAACAAATAAATAAAACAAATTATGTGGAGCGCAACAGGCTAAGACGCAGCAGACTTGCGGTTGCAGTTTGCTGCAGTTGAACACTGGGGACCGGGGTTCGATTCTCGGTCCTGCTAAAAGCCAAGTTTGGCCGGCTCACGTGGAGCAGCAATAATTGGCATGCTGCTCCAGAGGGAGGGACTTGGCAGGGTTAGTAGATCGCCGCACAAAAACAAGCACCTCGAGCGCCTCGGAATCACGGTCACGACTGGTGAGACGAGACGGCTTGAAGAAGGCATGTCGCTCACCTGCCGACCACCGAGGGATGGGGTGTGGGCGGTGTATCTAATACTAGCTCTAATTGAATCAGACGGGGTCCAATTGGCTACCAAATTGGGGATACAAAGCTAGCAGGTTTAGCTAACAGTTTGGAATCTACTACAGTAATCCATGAAGATTTAAACAGAATCGAGGGCGGAAACCCGACAAATAAAATTCAATAACTAAATGTAAGGTTAAATGTACACTAAATGTAATAAAAACAAAAACATAAGGCATTACTCTATGGGTAATTGGAAGGTGCTCAAGTTGACAAAGATTTGGGGGTAATAGTGGATCAAAGCCTTTCAGGTACTAGTCAATATGCGGTAGCAGTAAAAAAAATAATAAATAAATAAATAAATAAATAAATAAAAAAACCCCAACGGGATACTAGGATACATAGCGAAGAGTATTGAGTATAAATCTAAGGAGGTTATAGTCACCGTATACAATACCCTAGTTTGACCACACTTAAGTACTGTGTGCAGTTCTGGGGACTGCACAATAAGGAAGACATAGAAGTACAGGAAAAGGTTCAGAGAGGGTCAACCAGATTGATTCCATGTATAAAATTTATGACGAATAATCAAGATGCTGACTATCTTTAAGCTTGGTAAAAGCTTGGAGACTTAGGGGAATTTGATTGAGGCTTTAAATTCATTAAAGGGATTAACAAAGTGAACTATAGGGTGAGTTCGCTTAGCAGAATGGGGGGGGGGGGGGGAAGGATAAACTCGTCACAGATATTAGGGAGCATTTCTTTTCGCAGAGAGTAGTCACTCCCAGCATGCACCAGTACCACTGTCCTCAATTTAGCCTCAGCTACACTGCAGGCCACAGTAGAGGCACGTACAGGTCTACCCCAGTACAGTCTGCTTCACATCGTTTTACTCTAGTGGGCTTTGTGAAAAATAAACATAAATAAATAAAAACTCAGTTTTGTCACGGGCTATTATATTTAGATTTGATTACACAATTATTAAAAGGATGTTCCAAATTAAAATGATTTAATGCATTGTCCAGCTCCTTCTATATCTCTTCCTCTCTCCATTTAATAATCTTGTGTGACGGTAGCGGTTAGGTAGATATTTTCTGAGCCACTCCTCCCTCTCCTTTCTCTGGGTAAGTTACCGTACCATAAAAAAGTAGTTGTACCCTTTCTAATTTCCTCCAGTATTGCATACAGATTTTTGAAATTCCTACTTGATTTATTTAATGAAAAAAGTTATCAAATGCCCTAATCACCCCTATAAAAAAGTTAAACTGAATAACTGGAATAACTTTAGGAGCAATAATTGCAACAAAACATGTGCCATAATTCGATATCAGGCTTTCACAACGCTGTGGAGGAATTATATCTCACTCTTCCTTGCAGAACCCATTTAATTCAGGCAAATTGATAGGTTTCCGAACATCAATTCCTTGTTTCAGGTGCTGCCACAGCATTTTGATTGGGTACAAGCCAGGTGTTTGACTGGGCCACTCCAAAACTTCAATCATTTTCTTTCTTTCCACCCATTCAGATTTGGATCATTGTCTTGCTGCATAATCCAATTACACTTCGGCTTCATCTCACTGAGAGACTTAAGAATGTTCAAAAGCAGACAAAGCAGAATTCATGGTTCCTTCAATCATGGTAAGTTGTCCAGCTCTAGAGACAGCAAAGCCCCAGCCTATCACACTACCACCATGCTTGACTGTGTTCTTACAGTGAAATTATGTTTCTCTTGGTTAGCAGTGGTTTCCACCCATGAATCCCATTTTTGCCCAGTCTCTTTCTTATTGTGGAGTCATGATCTAGGCTGAGGCTAGAGAGTCTGGCAGTTCTTTAAATGTTTAAATGTTTTTCTGGTTCTTCCTGGATGAGTTGTTGCAGCACATTTGGGAGAAATTCTGGCAGGCCATTCCTGAGAAGTTTCACAACTCTTCCAAGTGATCTTTATTTGGAGCTGATGGCTCTCGCCCTGTTTCGGCTCAGAGCTTTAAAAATTACTTTGGAGTGGCCTAGTCAATGTCTTTATTTGAAGCTAATAGAGATGAAGTGGTAGGACCAGAACAAAGCAGTTCAGGCTAGAAAACTTACAGATTTATCTGAATTAAAGCAGTTCTGCATAGAAGAGTAGGCTAAAATGGTGAAACCTGTTATTAAGTTTAAGGGAGCAATTACATTTTCACAGGGTGATTTGGGTGTTTGATAACTTTTTTAATTAAATTCCATTTGTCTAATATTACATATTGTCTAAAAATGTGCAACTGCTCAGTGTGATAAATATGCAATGAGTGAGGAAATCAAGAAGGGGAGAAATACTTTCACAGCACTGAAGCTCTTTGGGGAATAATCATTCTCAAATATTCTATAAAAAAATGAATGCACTTAATAGAATACACATTATGTCATAGACAAAAACTTGATTTGTTCTGTCCCAGCTCACCTGGTGCCTGTGGCAGCTCATGAGATGGTAGTGGTAGGACACATTGCTGGAACACACTTTATCTCAGACGGTAGCATTCACTATGTCACATCAAATAAGTTAACCTCCTGAGACCCAGCGTCCTCAAGCGAGGATATTAAACGTTGGCTCCCCTGAGCTCTATACAGTATTTCTCCTAAAACAAGGGACAATAAAATTAAAAAGAAGTAAAAAGATATATTTAGAAAAATATTTTCACTGTTTTTGTCATCAAAGACCATTGTATTATGTACAACATTTTTTGACAGTCTCTCAAGTGAACGTAATCCGATTTAGTGAAATGGTATAATCTCCATAAAGACAATGTGCACATTCTACAATCCATTGTTATAAATATTGAGAAAGACGGCTTCTGAGAAAATGAAATGGCTCGTTTTATTTTATCTGCTGTTCTCAACTGGTGCAGAGGGGAATAAGGGATGAACAGCAGTAAGAAAAAGATGCCAATATATGACATTATTTAACAGACATGTATGTGTGTAAACAGACAAGGGTCACAATGACACTTCGGTGTGCCATCTCTGTGCTGCGGCCGCTACATGTGTGATGACGCCAACGCGAATATGTGGCAATTTGGAAAGTTTAAGCACACTTATTCTAGATCTACACTCTCTATTATGAGAATCAAACACAAAAGAGTATTTTAAAGGACTTGATGAGAATGCGGTCAAAGGAACAAATTCTCTCAATGTTTTGTGTACAAATATGGATGATGTTATAGTTTTGGCATGTATGGCTGCCACATGTGCTAGTTGCCTTCATTGATAATGTAACTGCTGATAGCAGCAACAGAACAGAATACATACATGTAAGGGTACAGACATATCTAATCAGCTCAAGTTCCATACATGCCTCCAAACTCATTGGAGTTTTTTTTCTCAGCCTCCTAATGGTTTCCTTGACTGTCATTGGTACAGCTCTTCATGTTGACTAAAGCAATAACAGACTCCAAAGGCAATCAAAAGCCTCAAATCAAGACTAGGTACTGAAAGCTTTCTTATACCTGCAATTGAATGCACCTGACTATTCAGAAAGAGCTGAAAATCCATTTGTCCAATTAGTTTTGATCCCCTAAAATGGAGGAGTTTGTATGAAAAGGGATCCAATTTCTACATGGATCACCAAATATGGATGGCAAATAATCTCAAATTAAAGGTGACAGTCAGAACTTTAACCTCATATTCATCATTTAATTTAAAATCTGATGTGCTGGACTACAGAGCCAAAATAACTAAAATTGTACCACTGTCCAAATACTTACGGACTGCACAGTATATTTGCAAATATATGTGTGTTACTCTACAGGAACAAACTGCTATTAATCTAAAGGCACTGGAGGATGAATTGGTGCTGTGTTAGGACGTGGTACCTCCGATTTTGGAGGCCCCCGTTGCGCTCGGCCGTCGGCTGCTGTTGCCAGGGTTGCTCGGCTTCTTGGTGGTGGGAACCTTAAAAGCGGACTGCGAGGAAGAGGGTCGGCTTCCATCCACGGACTCGTCATCCTCAAAGCTTTTGTCTGGGGAGAAGAAACGCACACGCATGGGTGGTGAAAACTAGTTGCTTGGTGACCACAAGGGAGAAAAAATAAAAAAATAAAAAAAATTAACCCTTTGAAGAGTAGGTTTTTCAGAATGTTTGTTCAAAAGTCTTTTATAAAACTCCATTACTTTTAATTACTGTTACACTGGGACTGCACATTCAAGAACATTCAAATTACATGTTTGTGTTCTTCCACTTTAAAGGGTTAACGATATGTCTCACGACTAAATTTTATTACTGGGGAACTGGGAAAAGGAACGGCCTTCTTCCTGAATGTACACATGACAGCGGGCTCAATCTTTCCAGTAACGCATCAGGGTGAGTTCAGGACGGATGAACGTAGTAACAGAATCAGAATGGGCCTGAACAGAGCCCTGTACCGCTATCCACGCAATAGCATTGCAGCGATAACCATCCCCACCTGCCAGAGAAACAATGACTGCACACACACCATCCATCACACAGCTAGGGGGAACGCACACACTCCTGTCGCCGTGACAACTCGCTCCCATCCAGCAGGCAACCTCAAACAGATTTGCGACCCAAATAAAAAAATCCCTTGCACACCCCTGTGAATACACAGACACGTAGATATATGTGCATACACAGAGGACCCTCCCTACTCACAGTCGCAGATCTTCTTGCAGATAAGGCGGCGCATGCCTTCAGAAGGAAAAAGGGTTCCAGGGGACCCCCTGTCAGTGAAGCCGTCCCCTCAAAATGCACTTTACATGGCCCGCCGCACGGCCGTTTGGCAGAGACAATCCCACAGATCCTTGCCTGTCAAACCCTCCGCCCTGGATTCTGCCGGCATTTTTCCTCCCCCCTCCTATCAACGGCTCTCGTTCTCCCTCTCCTTTCTCTATCTCTCACTCCTTCCTCTCTCATGGCCCTCCCTCCATGGCTGCACAGCCAATCAGCTGATGGGTGACATCACTCTGCAGCGAGTGCTGGCCCAGCAAAGCGTATCCCTCCCGAATACTAATGTGCCCATCGCCCGAAATGGAGAAGCCCTACGCGAACGTGGCTGGGAGCAGCCAGTTTGGGATGAATTTCCCTGCCTCTGGAGCACACTGCCCTGATGGCATCACATAAGGAGAAATAAAAACAAAGGCAGAGCGTTGCCTCCTCCTCTCAGGGCTGCCAGACACGCCCAGCTGCTCCTTTGTGCACAGCCTCACTCTCAGCCCTGTGTGGGCGAGGCACTGGAGAGCTGCAACACGCAACACACACATAGAAACATATACAGACACACACACACACACACAAACTGAAACATACAAACGCAGATACACAGATGCACACAGAAATTCACATTAACACAGACACACGCACCCACAAATACAAACACACACAGATGCGCATGCACAAATGCAAAAGCACACAAACACACAGACACCCACAAACAAATAGAAACACACAAACACACGCAACATATACAGATGCACAACCACACAAATACAGACACAGACACAAACATACACACACACACACACACACAGATGCACACATGCAGATACAAACACAGAAACACACACGCATACTCACTCACTCTCTATCTCTCTCTCTCACACACACACACACACACACACACACACACACACACACACACAAAAGCACTCTCTCTCTCTCTCACACACACACACACACACACACACAAACACTCTCTCTCACATACACACAGCCATGTGAAAGCACACGCTCTCCAAAACACTTACTATAATGATAAAACTATGGCCATTCAGAAATCAAATATTTATACACATGGAATCATTAACCTCATTACTGCATGATTACATGAGATTTTTTTGTGAATCACAATCACGGCATAAATTTTGTTATAAAAAGGGCTGAATTATCAGGGACAAGGCAAGAAGGCAATTAAAACAATATATTCTCCACATTTAGCCAGCATGTTAGTGTGAGATATCTGGTAGACACTTGGGAAGACTACATTAAAAAACTACAATAAATTGAATGTAATACTCATTAAATTCTAAAAATGTAACTAATTTATTTAATTACATTAACAGGAAACGGGCTTGGACAACCCATGTTTTTTGAGTTCACAGAAATATGAACTTAAAACACAGATTTAGCCTAAAGAAAGAAAAACGGACACAAATTTGCCTGTCCAATGGAAGGGCCGTAAATCACATATACCTAAGCCACACACTTAGGCCATCAGCATTCCACTATGTTTAGATACAATACAATATAGGGTCAAAGACATGCAGACATCGAAACAACTGCACTACTCACAAATGTGCAGTCACTGTGTAACATATTTCTATTCATTAAATGGGTACAATGTTAGCGAGCTAACAATCATCACCAGTCTACTGCAGATAAATCTGCATTTCTGTCATTAGATTGATATTAAAAACCAAGTGAAACAAAATCCAAACCTTCAGCAATAGCCTGGAGTACTACTAATCAATAGTGTTTACCAATTGCCACCACTAGAAGATATTCATTTAAAGAATCAATGAAAGGCTACCAACTGTGCAAAACCCAAACACTTAAACAAGCAAACAGAAACTGCCACTCGAAAATACACAAGAGAAAATTATCACAAACTCAAGCTTGTAAACAAATGAATGCAGACATAACAGATGGATGTTTATGTCTACAGTTACTATAGGCATGCCCGCAAACACAGGGAGCAACCTTTGACCAATGTAACACAAAGATGTACACAGCTGCATCTGAAGTATGTCAGTTATCAGACAATGTTTGTAAATATAGCAGGGGCTTGTCTGGGCAATGTTGCATGTTTCTTTAAGGTGAAGACATGCAGAAAAAATGGGTCACTGACCACAAGTGCAACTAGGGTGACATTCACATGTCTGTTATCTGCCCGACTGCAACAAATATTACAAGCTAGGGATGTTAATGCAGTATCAAGCCCTAGTGTTCTTTAATTAGCATGAGTAGCAAAAGGTGAGCACATTAGTGTTGCACTGGGAGCATCAGGGTTGCACGGCAAACACAATTCAGAGAGAAAACTGACATTTTGTCCCAGTCATTGTGACAAAGAAAAGTGCTAGTTGTTCCTGAGGAGATTCATTGTAGTACACATTTTTACTTGTCATCAATGTCTTTATAAGTGGAGTAAAATTGTGCATATCATTTTGTTAGACACTAGATTATGATTCAATTAATATGGCTTCCTGCAAGGTGTGAAAAGTAATGTATTTCATGTATACAGCACAAGGACGACAGCCCAGCCAATGAGGTTTTGTTTTTAATCCAGAGATCGATCTGCAGGAGAGCTGGGTCATGCAACGTAGGACGAGTGGCTCAGTTGCCATGACAACATGTGGAGAACAGGCGCTATCGCGGTGGTTTAGACACAAGACAACTCTGGTAAAAACAGCAATGCAGACACCAGACTCTTGCTTATTTCATTTCGTATTTTAATACCAGGAACTGAAACGCATCCTTTGGTATTCTTAAACTGATTCAAAACTGTGTTTTTCTTTGTTGCTGTGTCATAAGGAACTGACAATCCATGCCAATTCATCCGACCTATCATGTGTCCTACTAATGGGTATTGCACAATGATGACGCCTATCCAGTAAATGCAAGCAACCTTCGCCAGGATCGACTGCCTGGTCTGCGAGGAGCCTCTAGTTAGCCACTAGAGAAGATCTATTTGTGAGGTCCCAAGAGAAGCAACAAGAGACCTGGATGAACCACATGCTAACTACTTTCACTTTCTGTGCCGTTTATCCTTACCTGGTCACTGCCATGACAAGCAGATTCATTCTACGCACTCCAACTAATAGCAGCTGTCTGTGTATGATACATGCAAAACTACTAATTATTTGTACAGTGTAAGTTAACTCTAATGATTGAACTATTTGTGATTTGTTATTACAAAAACCTTCTACAAATATGAATAAAACACTGATACTCAGTGTCCTTACAAAGTCAGCAATAAAAATAATCACTTAATTTCCAGGTAAGTAATTATTCAAACTTGGAAGTGTATCTTAAAAGTTTGAACAAAGCATATTCCATACTGTCGGGCAACATTTACAGCTTGGAGGAGAAATAGATTTTGACTGAGTATTTGTAATTCACTATAGGCACAGTGAGATTTGAACTCAAAACACTATGATATGGACAGAAAGTGGCAAAACGAAATGGTGAGCACAATCTCAATTGGCAAGTAAGGGATACAGCCATTTAATAACACACAATACCTGTAAGGACATGATTTAAAATGCAGATATACTGTAGATGACATCAATGCAGTTCAGTGAAAAGATGCAAACTAACAAAACAACAGATGACACACTGATGACCACTGTTCTTGAAATAAAAAATTGAAACTGAATCGTGACCAAGCTAGTGCAGCCTGCTTGACCTGCAGGGGATGGGAGAGTTTCCGTCGGCTGGGATTACACCATCTCGTTGCTCACAGCTAACCTCAGAGCTCAGGAGGCAGTAGCATCACCCAGAGAAAACTTTATTGTCTGACATGACAGAAAATCATCTCCAGTGTGGCTCAACAATCAGAGACAAAAAAAAACAGACAAACTGACACAAAACAGCAATCAATCAAAACTGCAATCAATCAATCAATCAATAAATAGAACAATGGCCATCTAAAAGAGGGTGGGTGGGTTGTTATTGATTGTTTAAGATTCTGATGGCCAGGATCCAAGGCTCATCCTTCTCTATGTCCCATGAAGCCCACTGGTCACTCGAGCCCCTGTGGCCCGCTTGCTAAAGCTGCACATGAAGCGCCTTCCTCAGGCTCATGTCTAGGTGAGCTTGGCTTGTGGGCTGTAGTGAGAAAAGAAGCTGCTTGCCGCATTGTGTGCTTCAGAGGAGAGCGTTCGCTCGTCCATCGGCAGCGGAGATTGCGGCATGAGCATGGCTGTAAGTGACAAGGCTTCTTTACTGAGGAGAAAAGCCTTCAACATAAAAACGCACGTAACAGAATCACATAAACACACTGAGGGCCAGATTTACTAAGGAAACGCAAAAACATTGGCACTATGCGACTCGTTTGCATTCGCTGACACCAACAAATGAATGACTGATTTGCTAAGACTGTTATACTAATTACGCAGTAGACTAAATGAAACAGCCTCATTCACAATTTTGCAGTAGTAAATACCCATAAAGAAAATATGGTATGCTTACACGTCCAGATTACAAGGCGCTGAGAAATGGGAATGGAGCTACCACATGAAAAACTAGAGCGAAATAACCGCCTCACGGTTGTATGTCTCTGCCAACCAGTCAAGTTGCAGTTTACATCCCTGTCTGTCCAGCAATAACTTCTAAACTTTATGAATCCACAACAAGTAGAGCTTAAGCTAAGTTTATTATTTTTTTTAACATTTCATTAAAGAATTCATGTGCGGTTTCTTTGTCATTGGTGTGACCTACAATGTAAACAACATTAAATGTTGACCTTTTTCTTTTTCTCATTACAACCCAAATATTTAGCCAAATATTTACAACAGAAACACGCAGGTGGTGGTCAAACTAAGAAAATAATATTAACACCGATAGAACAACAGGTAGAGAAATCCCTGCAAAATAAGAAAGTTTGGGGTGTGGAAAGAATAGGCACAAATATACTTGTAACTGGAGAAGGTAACTGTTAAAAATTCCCATGCAAATAAGGGAGTCGCAATTAATGCGCGCTTTAGTCAATCAGACGGAATACTTAATTTGCCTAATTTAAATAATATCCACCCTGTTTTAGCTCCCCTCGCTCCACGTATACATATGCATGAAAATATGAGCAGGAAAGTCACAGTGACTCAATATCCAATTTCCAATGAATTATGTCAACATGGTGATGGAAGCATTTCCAGAAAAATTAAAACAGCAGGAATGAATCCATGAACCAAAATCAGTTCTACATCCCCAAAGGAATTTCCATATAGCACAAACCACTTGACATTAATTTTGAATGTGAAAACCTCAAAGCACCTCATTACGACCCTCCCACACTGCACTACCACATGTCTCCACAGGATGGCATCCACAGGTCTGTCAGGAGACACAAAGGCTCTGAGCAGAGAGCTGCAGCCATGTCTGCACTCAGCCTGGAAATGCAACCCCCTCACAAACCACAGGTCTGCACCCAAAGATAAACAAAGAGCACCAAATGAGGGGGCTGATATTCACCATTTTCTGCCACTTCATATATTTATGGTAAAAAAGCGAAGGGCAGGGGATTAATATCATTTCAGCTGACGTGTTTCAACGAAGGGCAGGGGTTTAAATATCATTTAAGCTGACTCGTTTCAAATACACAAACGTAATCGTAATTGATGTCAAATCCACTCGGAAAAAAGACGGCACGTGTCGCGAGACGTCTAGCAGATACTTGGGCTGTATGTGAACCACAGAAA
Organism: Conger conger; assembly: GCF_963514075.1. NCBI lineage: Eukaryota > Metazoa > Chordata > Actinopteri > Anguilliformes > Congridae > Conger > Conger conger. Next base: position 46,744,880 of record NC_083760.1, read on the forward strand.
CAGAAAAATTACAAAATATCCAAGATGGACAAACACCTAGGTAGAATCACTTACTATTTTACAAATATATAATTAAATGAGACGCTAAATAAAACTAATATTGCCATGAGAAAAATAGTTTTGGACTGTGTAATTCATACACCTATGATACAGTAACTAATCAAAGCTATTCACTAAAAGAGGAGAGATAGAGAGAGGGTGAGAGAGAGTGAGAGACTGTTTGTTTCTGTGTGTACGGATGACCTAGTTTGATCCACCAGGGAGCACTGCCCATGGCCACAGGCCCAGGCCCAGGCCCATGCCCATGTACGGGGTGGGTGAAGTGTGTCTGAGAGGTTGGCTATCTGTGATACTGTCTGTTGCAACAACATTAAAGCAAGATTATGCCTTATATCATGACAGCTCTGGAACACACTGCTGTTTTAGCCTTTCCACAATCTCTACAGTCAGGCATGAATGAACAACACTCAATTTACTTTGCACAGAAGACAGTTACTCACTTAACACTGATGACACAATGACTAGGGAATAGATTTTGGTACATAAGGAATACGCTTATCCAGAGAGTATGTGAGGGCTAAATAATATCTTACCATTTTTGTTATTTTATCTTACCATTTTAATTTTATTTTAGCAAAATATGAGCACCAAAAAGCTTTCTGGTACATTTACGGCTTTAACGCCAGAGGATGGAGCTGGCCTTGTAACAGTAATACCTCAGCTGTGCTACTCTAATGACTGCAGCAGGTGCACACTGCAGATGCAAGAGCGCGCACACACATACCTTCAGCTATTTAATTGCAGATCTCAACATTGTAACCATCCTCCTAATGGGTTTGTGTGTGCGCATATGTATGTGCTCTGTATACATGCATATGTATGTATACAGGGGCCGCCTGTAGCATAGTGGTTAGGATAAATGACTGGGACACACAAGGTCGGTGGTTCTAATCCCAGTGTAGCCACAATAAGATCCGCACAGCCGTTGGGCCCTTGAGCAAGGCCCTTAACCCTGCACTGCTCCAGGGGAGGATTGTCTCCTGCTTAGTCTAATCAACTGTACGGATAAGAGCGTCTGCCAAAATGCCAATAATGTAATGTAATGAAATGTATGTGTGGGTGCGTGTGTCCTGCTACGGTATTTCATTTTGTGATCCAAAACAATGGCAATAGGAAATGAGTCTCTGTAAAGTGTCAACATTGAAACAAAGCCCCATGTAGGCAACAGTGAAACGAAATAACCTGCACAACCACCTCCTGCATAAGCAATCTACTGAAATATAAGACGCCCGCATTTAAAAGTTAATGTACATCTTTCATTGTGATAAACGGCCCTTTGAAATGCCAATTTACACCTCGTATAACAGTATATACATACTCGCGCTCTAGCTGCAAGCTAGGGCTGCTGACCTCCCCGACACACGATCGATTATATAAATGTTCCCCACACTGCGAAAACAGGAAACAGTTTATTGAATTAATTCATCTCTGCACATTCACACATTGAATTTGCATCAGTTGCCATTCCTATTTTAATTTTCGCCTATTTTAATTTTCACCAGTTTATCCAACCTTTTCGCTTATCCGCCATCCCCCCGGTCCCCCGAGGTCGGTTATGCAAGTTTTATGCAGCACGTGACCGAGACCAATAAATTAGCCTGTAAAAAAACTTCATTTTGTAGCTTACTCTATAAAGCTATGCATATTACACACTGATGGTTGTTAAACTTTGGTGTCAATTCAGGACTTTTGTTTTTGTATAAATCAAATTATTTGCATTGTCACTGTAAAATATAATTCATAGATAAAATCTTTGATATATGGCAGTCAATTGAATTCATATTGTATTTTATCATGTTCAATAAATAGGGAACACTTGTGTTAAGGTTTGTTTTTTCTTTCATTTAAGAAATGTATTCTCGTGACGTCATATGCTGGGAGTATTGTATCATGATAAGAGGATACAAATCACATTGTGGGTATGAGTGAAAAGCCTAATTAACACTGACCTAAAATGCAGTGCTCTGAACTCTAGATAGAGGATCCACAATGGTTTAAACTGCATAGAGCATTCAAACTGGGTTAAACTGCATAGAGGATTCACACTGGGTTAAACTGCATAGAGGATTCACACTGGGTTAAACTGCATAGGGGATTCAGACTGGGTTAAACTGCATAGGGGATTCAGACAGGGTTAAACTGCATAGGGGATTCAGACAGGGTTAAACTGCATAGGGGATTCAGAATGGGTTAAACTGCATAGAGGATTCAGACTGGGATAATCTGCAGCGGTCAGAAGAAGATTCCGGGAGTTAAACTACATGTTGAGAAGGCAGACTGCAGCACGGTGCTCTGCATAGAGGGGGGTGAAGATATTCATTTCAGGGACCCACTATGAGGAGTGCATAGCATCCAAATTCTCCACAGGACGAAGGTTAAAGCTGCTAGAAACATGATCAGGCAGAACAGGACAGGAGAGGAAGCAGGACAGCAACACAAACTGTCACTTTAAATACAGCCTGTTACACCCATAAAGCACAGTAAGACAGAGTCAGTCACCTTTCATTTTTAAACACAGCCTGTGAAACCTCACAGCACAGCAACAGTGAGACGGGAGCTTTCGTCTTCAAATACAGCAACTTAATTTAGCAACAGCACGCATTTACATATATTTTTGCCCATACAATCTACACTCAATAACCCATAATGACAAAGTGAAAACATGTTTTTAGATATTTTAGCAATTTTATTAAAAATCAAATACTTAATTCTTTCTGAAAGTATTCAGACCCTTTGCTGTGGTACTCCAAATTTTGGTCAGGTGCACCAAGAACCCAACGGTCACTCTAACACAGCTTTGGAAGTCCTCCACAGGAATCGGAGAACCTGCCAGAAGGACAACCATCTCAGCAGCACTCCATCAATCAGGTCTTTATGGCAGAGTGGCTAGATGGAAGCCACTCTTCACTAAAAGGCATCGGAAAAGCATTTAAAGAACTCAGGAAAAGATCAGATCAGATATGATGAGACAAAAATTGTAATGATTCGTTTAGAACTCCAAGCACTGTCTGGCGACCACCAGGCACTGCTCATCACCTGGCTACTGCCATCCTTACAGTGAAGCATGGTGGAGGCAGCATCATGCTATGGGGGTGCTTCTCAGTGGCAGGGACAAAGAGACTTGTCAGAATTGAGGGAAGGATGAATACAGCCAAATACAGAGAGGTCCTTGAGGAAAACCTGATCCAGAGTGCACGTAACCTCTGGGGAGAAGGTTACAGCTAAGACAATGCTGGAGTAGCTTCGAGACAAGTCACTGACTGAGTGGCCAACAAAAGCCAAGCCTTAAACCCCATAGAGCATCTGTACAGAGACGTGAAGATGGCAGTTCACAGAAGCTTCCGATCCAATCTGACGGAGCTTGAGAGGATCTGCCAGGAAGAATGGGATAACCCAAGAAGAAATCCCAAAAAGACTCAAAATTGTAGGTCTTACCCAAGAAGACTCGACTCCTGACAAAGGGGCTTCTCTAAAGTACTGGATTAAAGGTCTGAATAATAAATTAGCAAAACATTCTAAAACTATGTTCTCACTTTGTCATTATGGGTCATTGAGTGTAGATTGAAAAATGGCAATTGTGTCCATATAAAAAGAAATGTACAACACAATAAAGTGTGCAAAAAGTGAAGGGGTCTGAAGCCTACCTTCTGAAGCCACTATAAATGACATTACATACAGTGAACTCTAGAACGTTTTGGACAAAGACATTTTTCTACATGGATGTGACTACTTCACAGAAGTGAAATCACAAACTACACTACAGAGATTACATTGCGAGATGCACTATTTAGCTGCAAAACCAGGATGGTTAGGTTATAGTTTGCGAAGAAGTATCTAAAAGAGTCGGCAGAGTTCTGGAAAAGGGTCTGGTCAACAAGATTGTTTCTGAGTAATGGCAAGATGTTTCTGAAAACGTTTGAGGCAAGAAATAAGCGATGCAGTTGCTGAATCCTGATTCATACTTGATAGGCAAGGCTTAGTTTGAAAATGTGCATCTGGGTTCTGTGAGACAGGCGAGCTGTGCTGACAGCACTTCAAGCCTCTCCATAGAAAATGAATGGAACACGTTGTTTACATGATTTGTGTATGACAGGACGTACGGGACTAAATATGAGAAAAGTGTTCCGGTAAGCCCTTCGTTTGGCCTATTCTTCTTATTTCTCAGCCTCATAATGGTCTCGTTGACTTTCTTTGGTACAATGATCTATGGTCCTCATGTTGACAAATGGCAATAACAAATGGCAATAAAAATAAAAAGAAATATATATATTTTTTAAACACGACATGATACTGAAAGCATTCTTATACACTACCTGTCTCTGTACTGTACACTAAGAATGTGATTGAATGATTAGAAACACTTGAGAAGCCAACTGCCCACTTACATTTGGTCCCCTAAAGTGGGGGGACAATGTGTAAAAAGGGATGCAATGCCTACACGGATCACCCAATATGGATGTAAATACCCTCAAATTAAAACTGAGAGTCTCCACTGTAACCTCATATTCACTGTTTCATTTCAAAACCAATGTGCTGGAATACACAGCAAAAAGACAGGAATTGTACCACTGCTCAAACACTGTAAATGGGCAGTGTACTGTATGGATTCACCATGTTTAATCTGGCCTTGCTGCAGTAGCCCAAGTATCCCAAACGTGATCAAAAGGTCACATGCCTATGCAAAACATGAACAGTACAACAATACAATTGCATTACAATCCCCATTGCATAACTGCTGTCAGGTCACATCATCACCAAAGCAACTGCAATTAAACAGAGCACAGTGAATCAATGATTTTCCCCACACTGTTCATACCTGCCACATGCAACATGGCTGCCGTGTCTGCCATAACATTTTCATTTACACATCAAAGGCACTCGCACACTGCCGCTCCAGCTGCACGACCTGAAGGACACACCTGAACAAGATACACAGAAACGGCTTTCAACATTATTAACATATTGGCTAAAAGTAATATGGTCACTGAGCCAGATTTCCCAGCTGAGGCCCGGATAATTTGAATTACAGAGATGTTAAATGTATAATGTAGTTCGGGGCAGTTTGGAAGACTTGTGTGGAGATCAGAATGGAAGACCTCTTTTTAGACCTCCTTCAGGGAGTTAGAAATCCAATCTTGCTTTTAGAGAGGAGTGCTGGATTGTGTCAGCTATACCACTGAGGTGAGATTTCTGAGCTATGAAACCACGCCTTTAAACCTTCACATCAACTGAGAGGCGAGGGCTTAGAAACATAACAAGAAACACATTTGTTTATACATGTTTATTGTTCACAGTAATTTGAAAAAATTCAGCATTCCTTACTAAGGAACAGGAACTGGAAGAGACAAAGATGAGCCTGCAATTAGTAAACAGTAACAATTGTATCAATGGGCAAGGACACAGAGGCCATTGTAATTAAGTCTCAATGGTTTGCAGTGGAAAAACTGTTGGTTTAAGTGATGCGTTTGTCAATAGCCTTCAATATAGAAAGTGTAGGGTCTCTTACATATAGTACCTTGTACACAGTTAGAGATTCAAGTTGGTATGCTGACATTTATTAAGCATTGAAGGTTTAACTATTTTTAATGTTGCAGATGCACATTGACCCAGATATTGGAATACTTACAAAACAAAAAACCTGCAATGCCATTTAATCTTCCATACACAGATCCTAGACGCATTTTCTCATGGCCACAAAATGGAGGCGCCCGCTTCTCATTCATCTTAATTGTACTGCAATTTCCATTCCATCACAATCAAGGCCCAGTTTTTTCTGCAGGCTGTACTGTAAAAGCTGTAGTCAAATAAATACTGTAACTTAACCGGCCGTGATTACATACACAGAAATCAATCACAGAGTCAATAACAGACAAATAACAGTGTTGACTGAATACACCGTTATAGCACATTAGATAATATTGGTAGAAGCAATCCAGAATCATAGGTTGTTTTCTTTAAATTATTAGGTGCATTATTGTTCAGTTTCTTATTTTTTCTTTTACTCCTGAAAATTAGTCGTACTATGAAGAGCTCAGCCACACATGACATTGATTTGTCCTCATGGTGGCAGTATAGGAGTGTTTATTGTTTTTAGATATAAATCTGACAAGAACCATTTGGTATGCTGCAGAGGCACGAAAACTGCCATGCATATGTACCACCTCATGCCAAACATTTTTTCAGATTGTATGATATCTGCAGAATTGGTTTTTCCTACATGTTGGATTTTTTTGCGTAAAACACATATGATAATGAGTCCATTGAGACAATTTCTCAAAGTCAACTAACATGGAGCATTTCGTTGATGCATTCTCAGTATTCTCATCTTATAAATGAAAAGAATCTTGAGTTTTCCTTAAAAATATGGCCCCAATAAGTGAACCAATGTCCATTTGTCTATGCAAGATATGGATAGAGACTACCTCACTCAACCAGAGTCCTCCTGAGCTCCACCACCTCAACCTCCTCTGGCACTTATACATAGTCCAAAACCTATTACTTACTTCTTCTTATTACTTTTTACCCCAGGACTTAATGTTTAATGTTTTATGTTCATAAAGGCAATTCTGGTTTGCGTCACCTGGCTCAATAGGATAGTTTACAAGTTGAACCTGAACATCTGGTCTCTTTTTGGAACATACTTTTACTTTGATCCCTGATCTTTGCAATAATGTTTGCACTGCAAGTCATTCTGGATAACTGACAGCAAAGTCAGTCTGGTATATCTACGGCATGGTAAACCGCCCAGCCTATGGGCATGCAACTTGTTATTAAAATCTTTGTGGTGTAAAAGTGATAACCATTGGGAATATAAGCACAAAAAATAAGACGTGTAAAGCTTTATACAGTCAGGTCCATAAATATTTGGACACTGACAAAGTTATCGTTATTTTAGCTGCCTAGCACAGGATATTGGAGTTGGAAGTAAATAATGTTTGTAATGTAATGTCACTTGGGTTGTTTCTTGGGAATTATTTTTCCATTGGGTTCAGTAGAACAATGATTTACTTCCAACTCCAACATCCTGAGGTAGACAGCTAAAATAACAATAACTTTGTCAATGTCCAAATATTCATGGACCTCACAGTACATTCTTCATGTGTCCAAAGGTCATGAAGACACAATACTTTCATGTCATATTACTGGTTGACCATATACAACTCCTTGCTATTTTTAAATTCAGAAATCGACTGTTTTCCTCCGAATAACATGGTGTTCCTGAGCGGTTTCTTTACAAATCACAGACTACAGCTAAGCTTGCATAGAATGGATTTGGAGGAATCCTTTCATATGCAGCTGTTGCCTCGCAAATGTGCGGTGTGATAAGAAGTGGTGGCTGACTGAATGAGCTTCGGAGGTGGGCCCATGCTCGACTATTGCAACAATGAGTGCTGATAAATACGTCTGGACATTCCAATTTGGGGAGAAAAAGCGTAACAAAACACATTTATCACACAAATATGGCATGTCATGTGTATGGATCATACATTTCGCAACTAACAAAACTGCAAAAATAAATATGTCATAATGAAATCATAACGGGCCGGAAACAGACCAGCTGGTCTTGAAAGCAGGTCATGCTACATAAAGCAGAATTCTGCAGGTGCTAAGATGACAGAAAACAGCAGTCCCTTTTCCTGAAGGTGATAATCACCCTGGGTTATCACTTTACATTACAAACCACTCTATGCAGCCTTTACGCTTCAAGCCCTTCATACAATTATCCAGGTTTCAAGTGACAGTTTCATACAGGTTCTGCCAAATACGTTTGAAGTACCATGGAATACGAGTGAGTAAGCTCTGCCAAGTAGCACACCCACAACAGGATATTTTATAGCACTGGTGTCAATGTGTATCTGTGTAATTGAGCTCCAATAATGACAACATTGGAGTTGATCAGTTGTTAATGCTGCCAGCTTGTGTTTCATGGCATTTTAACACATTATATGGCACCAGTGTAATTTGATAAAAGTCCATTAAAACTCTCTTTAACTTGGGATCTACAGGGGAAGTACAAAGGAAATGCCACCAGTATTTGTTCATTATACAGCATGAGACTGAGCATAATAATGCATCAATGAAAAAAAAAAAAAGTTCTAATCATTGTGTACAGCTACAGACACTTATAAGACAAAGAATGAAAAAGCACACCCAATAAAAGGTGAACAATAAGACTAAAAACATGAAGTAGGAAATCTCTGGCCAACTGCGCAAGGCATTAGGGGGTCTGCTTCATTTTCTGACCATGCTACTGACCATGCTACTGTGTCAAACCCTACCTGGACAACAGAAGTCTGATATCTATGTTCAAATTTTTTAACTGATTATTGGTCTACAGTGATCTGATGTAACATTTTTCTTTATAACAGTGGGATACAAACAGGTCATATAATAATCCAATCTACAGTGTTTTCCATAACAGCAACATAGCCTTTTGTCAAATGTCTACAAGGTGCACTACATCATTAGCTAACTAGCAGGCTAACTAGCAGCAAGCAATTCTAGTGTTTAAGCTAGAAAGCCAAGTAATAATGCTTTTAAGTTGCATTCGTGAGTGAGGGGAAGAGCAGGCAGCCTCGGAGCCAAACAATGGTTGCATATAAGGTTAAGTGAAGGAGGTAGTACTCATCCAAAGGGATGTTCAGTTGTCCTTCAGGACTCTGAACTTGGATTATGATTCATGAGTCATTTACTGTGCAGAGAGACAGGAAGTCAGACTTGTGGGCTGAAAATCCTTATCTTCCAGTCAGAGCTAGAAAAAGCATCGACAGACCGAGTTGAACTTGGCCGATAGATTCTGTTATTTTGGCAAACATTTCAGATCAGAACAACAGTAATTGAGCCCAATTCTGCTTTAAATGTACACACTTCACTTGTGTTATACTAATCCATATTTTTCAGGGGTTCAGCCTGATTGCCTGAAGGGTTCCAGGAATAATTTACAGTAATTTTCCCTAAATTGACTCAATTAGGGATTTCCTGTATTTCAGTCATGAAAAAATAATTTTCCATTGTGAAGTGCTGCGACCCATTTACAATGCCAATATGAAAATAACAATTTACTGATATACTGAATGGTTGTCTGGCAGTGGTATTTTACAAATACAGTCTTAAACATACTTTCTTCTACCTGATTTTCCTAGACTTGGGGCTGAAACTGCCAGCATACCTGGGATTTCAGCTCACATCGATTTCCTAAACACATCTTTGGCTGAGCTCAGCTACTGCTGACTATCTGGTCATATGTATAGTGGGTGAGAGGAAATGTGGAGCTGATCAATGCAAGGAAACCGGATACATGCTTGTTTTTTTTTTCCCACTGTTTTGACTGTTGAACTGGAGGGGCAACATCTATCACAATATATTAGTCTGCATGTGAAAGCATTTCATGTAACATACTAACATTGGCCATTCATTAGCATGTCATTCAAATTGCATTCTGTAACAGAACAATCCTGGTGACCAATGTCTAGGCAGCATCAGTACAGTTACTGCAGTTACTGTAATTGAACTGGGCTCAGGTTCTGCAGGAAGCAGTATGAAGCTGGGCTTGGGAGCAGTAGGGAGCTGTAGGGAGCGGTATGAAGCTGGGCTCGGGAGCTGTAGGGAGCTGTAGGGAGCGGTATGAAGCTGGGCTCGGGAGCTGTAGGGAGCTGTAGGGAGCGGTATGAAGCTGGGCTCGGGAGCTGTAGGGAGCTGTAGGGAGCGGTATGAAGCTGGGCTCGGGAGCTGTAGGGAGCTGTAGGGAGCGGTATGAAGCTGGGCTCAGCAGCTGTAGGGAGCTGTAGGGAGCTGTAGGGAGCTGTAGGGAGCGGTATGAAGCTGGGCTCAGGGGGCTGAAGGAAGCTGCATGAAGCTGGCGCTTTATGAAGCAGCTGCTGTTGGGTACTGTATAAGTACGGACAGGTCAAAAAGCCAGCACAGATTTTGGTGACCATGTTAAACCCCACTCATAACCACATTGTGAAATGCAATCATTAAAAATTCTGCACCCACATCACGTGCTCTGTCCATTACTGGGAGTAGCCTGTGAATCTCCCGTAGCTCATAAAACAAATCCTGTGAAAGATGTTTTTGTCATCCACCCGCGTGGAAGGGAGGCAATGAAACCGGAGCAAAGGAGCAGCATCAGCTTATCCTCATGCTGCACACATTCCACCAGGGGGAGGGCTAATCTATCAGCAGAGATGGCAGGTCCGTGTGTGTGTGTGTGTGTGTGTGTGTGTGTGTGTGTGTGTGTGTGCGTGCGTGCGTGCGTACGTGCATTTTGAGGGAACCATGCTCTCCTGTGAAAAGAGGGGGACAGAGAGAGAAGTAGAAAGGACAGAGAGACAGAGAGTAATGGCTGGACATAACGTGACATAAATTAGTGGGGAGTCACGCGAGTTTAAATCTCCCACTCTGAAATCCTAAACTGAAGGTTGGAGAGCCAGGAAAGCACTCCAGCCAAACAGAACACTCAATTGAGGTCATTTGAATGAAGCCACACTGTAGGCTACCTCAGCCTGCTCTCAGACCAACAGCCTGCGCTCAGAAAACAGGCAGAAGGAGCCATGAACCCAACGAGAGGAAAAACCTGTGCACTAGCAAAAATGTACAAAAATTAGGCTGTACAATACGGAGACTGAAATGGCAACTGGTATATCTATAGCACAATTACTGAGTTATAGATAATCTGCAGATAGGTAACATGCCCTAAGGATAGCCAAATATCCACAGCCACCTTTTCATTTTCGTTATTTTTCCCCAGTCACAATTTCCTGAGGTGGATCATAGATAATATCAACATCAAACAAAATCTCCCAGTCTGATCAAAGCTGGGTGTTCTGAAGATCAGGCCGGGCCAGGTTCCTGCTCTGTGAGCTCAGTGGTATGACTCTGGGTATAATGGTACTGCAGATATTGTCACCAAGCAGGCCCAGTGCCATATGCCCTATGCACTGTGTCTTATGCATTATGCCCTGTGCACTATTCCCTGAGCCTGGTGCCCTATGCACTGAGCGCTATGTACTGTGCCCTGTGTCTTGTGCATTGTATCCTATGCACTGTGGCCTTGCTGAGCCATGTGCCCTACGCCCTAAGCACTGCGCCCAGTATACTGGAGTACTACTCTGAATGACACAGAAATGTATCCAAGCTGCACAAACTGCCCTTTCTAGATGTTAGTCAGTGCTGACAGGCTCTCTCCTACTGAACGCTTCCTGCAGAGCATCAGACTGCAGCCCCAGGCCTCTGTGTCATGTGACTTCCCAATCTGACCTCTGCCCTCACTGCAGAATCCTGCGACAGCTCACTATCGCCATGGCCACAAAATGGAGCTGATTTTGTCATCCTGACTCCCCCTTTTTTATTCCCATTTGTCCCATTCCAGAACAAGTCAATAAAGAGTGACGGCAAAGAATTGCAATGTGTTACATCAGGGATGTGCAAGGGGGTGGAGCTTTGTGTATGGGTCGCAGGTATATCATCATTATTGCACTGTGCTTTTGCAATCCTCTCCCCCCAGTTTCACAGGGGAGGGGGGGCAGTGGGAGCAGTGAAGGACAACAAAGACATCCGTCGTCAGAGCGGGTCTACTAGCTGTTGGCAAGGACAACGCTGTTCAACAGAAACTCCAGTCAGCTTCCCCCATACCCAGGAAAAACACTGCCAAGCAAGCTGCTGTCCAAATATTCCCTCAGTCCAATCTTTCTACTGAACTGTCCTAGTAAATATTCCCTTTCTCCATCTCTCCCAGTCTTTCTACTGAGCAGTCCTAGTCAATATTCACTTTCTCCATCTCTCCCAGTCTTTCTACTGAGCAGTCCTAGTCAATATTCACTTTCTCCATCTCTCCCCGCCTTTCCTCTGAATTGTCCTAGTAAACTCTCACTTGGCTCCTGTATGGTTATAGAGCCAAAAGCAATGAGGCAGAACCTATAATGACACAGATCTGCACCTCTTACAGCTTAAGTTACTTCACCAGAACCTCCTGTCTAACACGGAGCCCCTGTTTCCTAAGAGATGGCACAGAAAGCCATTAACCCAAATCCCTCCAGTGCAAACAGTCGGAAAGAATGAAAAGCCTTTTCTGTCATCACAGTGCCGCTCATTTCAGCTTCCATAAAGGCTGCCCTGCCTGTGTTACTGAGACGGGTCCAATACAAACCCTGCCAAGCGCCATCCCAAACTTACATCTCACAGTGCCACAACACTGTGTATGAAATGTTTCTGATATTTCACATTATAGCTCAGCTCAGACATGGGTGAGCTTCACACGGAATGCCATTAAACCAGGGGTGCACAGGATGTAATACATTTTATATATTATTATTATTCTCATTGGCCTCCACTGGCTTCCTATTGCCGCACGCATCCGTTTCAACGCCCTAGAGTTGGCATTTCAGGCTGCTAAGGGGAGTGCCCCACCTTACATACAATCCCTGATCACTCCCTACTCCCCAGCTAGACCACTCCGGTCTGCCAGCTCTGGTCGCCTTACGGTTCTCTCTCCACGTGCACCTGGCGGTCGAGCTGCACGTTCACGCCTGTTTTCCGTTCTGGTTCCTCAGTGGTGGAATGACTTGCCTACCATTGTCAGAACAGCAGAATCCCTCCCCCTATTTCGACGCAGACTCAAAACCCACCTTTTCAAACTCTACCTTAGTCCTTCCTCCTGATTTCCCCTGCCCCTCCTTTCTGATATCCCTATCCTTGTCTAACCCCCCCCCAAAAAAAATGCACTTATGATGACAACTATGTTTAGAACAGCATTTCATGTGTATTTTGCTAGTTTCTGGATGTGATGCTTTGACTTATGGTAGAACCTATGCACTTGTAAGTCGCTTTGGATTAAAAGCGTCTGCCAAATGACTAAAATGTAAATGTAAATGTATTATTAAAGATTTTACTGTGATCCAGCACCAGAGTACTATATAAAACTGTCATAAAACTAAAATGTAATTGGTTGGAACAAAAACCAGCACGCAGAACGGACCTCCAGGACCGCAATTCTGCACCCCTGCATTAAACACTGAGAACCTGTTCCCATTTATTCCCCAATACCCAGAACCTGTTCCCGTATCTGTTCCTCAACACTCAGAACCTATTCCCTTGTCTGTTCCCCTACACTCAGAACCTGTTCCCCGGTCTGTTCCCCTCCACTCAGAACCTGTTCCCTGGTCTGTTCCCCTACACTCAGAACCTGTTCCCGTATCCCTTCCCCTACACTCAGGACCTGTTCCCATATCTGTTCCCTTACACTCAGAACCTGTTCCCCTGTCTGTTCCCCTACACTCAGAACCTGTTCCCGTATCTGTTCCCCTACACTCAGAACCTGTTCCCATTTATTCCCCAATACCCAGAACCTGTTCTGGTATCTGTTCCCCTACACTCAGAATCTGTTCCCCCATCTGCCCCCCTGCACTCAGAACCTGTTCCCGTATTTGTTCCCCTACACTCAAAACCTGTTCTCCTGTCTGTACCCCTGTCTGTTCCCACTCTCCCCAAAGCCTGCTGGAATGTGGAGGCATTCTCAGAGTCTCTAATTAGGAGCTATGAATATAATTCACATGCTGCTGAGTGTTCACACTCCTGAAGCACTCTGACTCCACACCATACGTCATTATTCCTCTGTAGCCAGCCATTCCCAAAAACACTGCGATGCCCCATTAAGCCTGTAATACACTCCTGCTCCCAGGCATGTATGAACACACACACGCACGCACGCACGCGTTCAAAGATGCTCACACAGACGAACGTTCACAATACCACAGTGCAGGTTCTGCAGAAGTCCACAATGCAGCGCAGAAGACTGAGGACTAATGTCCTTAAGATGGGATCATGTAATAAAAATCTTCAAGCATAAAGGCTTTCTGCAATAGCAAAAAGATATGCTAAAAGCACTCACCCTCTCCGTCACTCCCCACAGACATGACTTTAGCCCGTCACAGAGGCAGGATCTTTAGGCAGGCTGGCTGAGACAACAAACGCGTACGTCTCTGCTTCTCGCTCTGTCCCTCTCTTCTCCTCTCCCCCCCGCAGAGGCAGCGCTCTCTCGCTCTCCCCCTCTCCCCCTCTCTCTGGTCTCTGCACAGCAATTGGCAATGGCGACTTCAAAATAAAAGCCCCACTAAAAGCGGAAGGCGCCCCACGGCACAAACCCTTCAGAATAAATAAACATGCAATCTCTGCCTCCTTCTACTCGTTTCTCGAACGGGTTTAATTGAAAAATGAATGGAGAACGTTCCTTCACTTTTCGTTAATGCTGGGCCATGCTTTATAAATAGACACGTGCGTCGCATGCACACACCCTGACCCACAAACACAAGTGCACACACATTCGAATGCACAACATTCTGAGGTGTTGAAAATCTCACACATATTCTTAGGTGGGTTTATGCCGGGGTTGTGGGGATATGGTGACACTTGGTACACTGGCCGGTGCTATGCTCCCCATCAGGGTCTGCCTTCGGCATCAGGCAGAGTCAGACACGCTAAGGAAAAGAGCCCTTTGTTCACTGGGTCAGAAGACTGGGCCATTAGCCAGAACAGAACTGTGGGGGCGGGGAGGGGACAAGCCCAAGCCCAATCAAGGAAGAGAGAGTGAATGATAACCTGTGAGACCCGGTATTGCAAAAATGCTACATTTATTTTCAGGCACTTTAGAGACAGAATGTTTGCCAAATGTCACCTGCTCTCAGTCATATTGAACCCAAACGTATTTTGGGTTTTAGAAACTAATCAAAGCAGAAAGTTCCCTCTACTCCAGATATCAAGGGAGTTGTGTCCTATTTTATTTTGAGTGCCACCACACCATGTTTTTGACAAAAATGGCTTCAAAGTTTCATTGCGAGAGTTACACTGGCAATCGGTAGGCTGGCAGACTCCGGGGCTATAACTTGCCATCTCATGTACAGTATTACATTTACATTATTGGCATTTGGCAGACGCTCTTATCCAGAGCGACGTACAGTTGATTAGACTAAGCAGGAGACAATCCTCCCCTGGATTGATGCAGGGTTAAGGGACTTGCTCAAGGGCCCAACGGCTGTGCGGATCTTATTGTGGCTACACCGGGATTAGAACCACCGACCTTGGGTGTCCCAGTCATTTACCTTAATCACTACCACTAACCACTAAAACTATTTTTCCACTACATTTACTCTTGACATTAAGACTTACAGACCATGTGTCAGGCTTCAGAACAATAGAACGAGTAGCAAACTCTAAGTGTTTCCAATAAAAGTCTTTATTGGTAAACAAGCAGGCAAGGATCAGAAGTTGGCAAACAGGGTAAATGTTGAAGATTACACAGTTCAAAGTCAAAAGTCCGGGCAAGAGTTCGGTAACAATGCAGACAGATACAACCAAGGAGATCCGAAACGTAATCGCGGTCACAGAAAGAAGATAATAAGGCAATCCAAACAGGCAGACAAACAGAAACAAAATCTAAAGACATAAACTGGCAATCCAAAAACATTGGGTCAAACACAACCAGAAGGAGGGCAAAAACACACAGCCAGGCAAAAATATGCAGCCAGGTCAATACACAGACAGATCAGACAGGACAAAAAAACTGGAAAGAATGGTGGGAGCACATTACAATCTGGCAAAGAATTTACAAAACAAGACAGACAGATAATAATAGACAGATAATGAGGGGGAAATAATAATCAGGTGAGCACAATAACAAGGAAGTGAAGACATGTAAAACTAATGACTGACAATGAAGGAACAGAAAACAGACTACGGAAAGCATGAAGGGTAACAAAAGGCAAACGCTGGGCACTTATACAGAAAACACAGATCATGGCCCCATGAAAGCAAGTATATTAACATGTATTATTAACAAGAATAAAGCTGATAATTGTTTATGATTGGTGAATGGCGACAAGCTGGCTAGCCTCCAAACAATGCCACTCTTACTTTTACTTCGCCATCTTGTGTATAAAACCTTAAACCTAAAAAACATCCATCCATCCATCCATTATCTGAACCCACTTATCCTGATCAGGGTCGCAGGGGGGCTGGAGCCTATCCCAGCATACATTGGGCGAAAGGCAGGAATACACCCTGGACAGGTCGCCAGTCCATCGCAGGGCACACACACCATTCACTCACACACTCATACCTACGGGCAATTTAGACTCTCCAATCAGCCTAACGTGCATGTCTTTGGACTGTGGGAGGAAACCGGAGTACCCGGAGGAAACCCACGCAGACACGGGGAGAACATGCAAACTCCGCACAGAGAGGCCCCGGCCGACGGGGATTCGAACCCAGGACCTCCTTGCTGTGAGGCGGCAGTGCTACCCACTGCACCATCCGTGCCGCCCCTAAAAAACATTTTACTCTGAATTTGGCATGAAGATGCAAATTATGAAAGCCAAGATATTGTTCTATAAAATCAAGATGAAAGCCTAAAACAGCACAAAACAAACATTTTTACATCAATTTATGTGAAATTGACCAGTGTGACTTACAAGTGATAACAAGTCACAAACATCAGTTGTATATTTTGAACAATATTTCTCAGTTCCTTAAGCCCTATACTGTATTTTAGCAACATACTGTATTTAGAAGAGTACATTATTTTGGTTTCAGTTAATACATGTATAATTCACTCAAATTGGACATGCATATACATATCATCTGCCCACATTCTACTTACAAAGGTATAACGTACCCACATTATACATGCACAGGTATAATTGCCCTACAATGCACATAGAGGTATGACAACATAATAACTTAATACTTTCCTTTGGTAGCACTGGACAGGGGACTGAAGTTCATAGGAATAGGCTTTTGTAAGCCATTAAATGGCTAATGGGGAAGATATGACACCACAACAGGAGGCAGGTCCATGCAACGTATTCAAGACAAAAGCAACTACAAAGAAACCTGTACAAAAGTAATGTACAAATACAAAGGGCAAAAGGAAAAAAGGAAGAGCGACATTTTGGTCATTTTCTTTTTTTCCAACAAAATTTTCGCAGCAACACTCAACTTCCAAACACTCAATAACAGTGGTCCCAAGGAGACAGACATGACAGAGCACTGTGATCTGCACTGGACTAAGGGTAGGAGGGGATTAACTAATTGCATAATTATTCCATTTGGCTTCCCCCTGCTCATATTCAGATTTGCTCATTGTCTTGTGAGTTGGCTTCAGTAGCGGCCGTACAAGCAGTGGGCTGTACACGATCCTCTATTCAGGTCATGGATCTGTCTGAGGGACATTTTCACTAGGAGTCCCAGTGCCAAGTGGGCCTGGGGCAGCATTGGACTCAATAGCCCACGATTCCCACTGGTGTAATTCCAGAGGATGTCTGTTAGATAGCTCTGTATGGTCACCTGCACCAGACGCATGGGTCACGTGACTTTCCCTTTCTCTCATCTCTCACAAACAAAGACTAAACAGCTAACAATGCAATGTATATACCACAACAGAGAGAGAAATAAGAATCTCTCTAAATGATCCATTAATTTTCCCAAAATAACATCAACCAGCATGATGCCGCATGCAAATATTCCCATGCCTGATGATGGGTTTTCCACAGTTTTCTATGTTCTGAGCGTAACCCTCAAATATAGAACAGGGACAAATCTTTAAAAAAAATTTGTTCCAGTGCCACTCTGGGAATAGAATAACTCATTTTTGGCCCTGCTAGGTGTACTCCTGCCCATATGGTAGAACTGGGCCTGAAGCTCGGGAAGGTGACATCACTGGAGCCCTTAGACAGCACTTCTCCACCTTCCATATCCACCAATGACAAAGCCTCAATGAACAAGCCCTACATAACCCACACCCACATCTGGGAGATGTAACCCACACCTTGAATGATTACTCTCCACATAACCTTCACCAAGAATAGCATCTTGACACATTACAGATACCTGGGACAGCTACTTTTCACACACACTACTGTTCGAAAGTTTCGAATCACTGAGAATATTTTATGCTTTTGAAATAAATTGGTGCTGTTATTAACTAAGGTAGCATTAAGTTGATCAAGAATACAACCAAGACATTGAGCAAACTGGATCTAATCAGGGCAGAAAGAAGTGGAAAGCCTTGATGTGGAACTGCACAAACGGACAAGTACATCAGAGTCTCTAGTTTGAGAAACAGATGCCTCAAAGGTCCTCTGGCAGTTGCTTTGAACAGCATTCCGGAGACGTCTCTTCACTGTTGCAGATGAAAGTGATGTCTGGCGGGTACTGTTCAATGAAGGTGCCAACTGAGGACCATGTTCCACATGGGAACCGATTATAAAAATGGGAAAACCCAGAGTATCAATAAGGTCTGAAGTTATCGGTTCTGCTATCTTATCTGGAGAAATTATGAAGTGAGATTTCATCACGCCAAATATGATTTTCGGGGAATTTATAGAAACACTGTGAACATAATCTTGGTGCTTTATCTTTCTGACCCGGTTTAAGAGATTTTAAGGCATGGATTCACAAAAATGAGTGCAAACCTTGTTAGCCCATATCTCCTAGATTAGCAATCTGAGAAAAGTGTACTTTCAATTCCAGGGGTTTCTTATAAGGCTAAATCAGCATGCTAAATCTCATTAAATCTGTGATGATGTGGTCAAAATCGAATTGACATGGAATTACCCTGTACTAGATAGTGTAGCAACTGAAAGAAAGATATTTTTAGCAGTGATTCTGA
Source organism: Conger conger (assembly GCF_963514075.1). Lineage (NCBI taxonomy): Eukaryota > Metazoa > Chordata > Actinopteri > Anguilliformes > Congridae > Conger > Conger conger. The sequence goes on from NC_083760.1 coordinate 46,763,601, forward strand.
ACGTTTGAACGATAGTATCTCCCATACAGTAAATCACAATGGCATCCCAGACAAGGCAGCATCATTCCCGCCTGGAGAATACGGCCAACAGAAGACTCATAAAACAATTCCCTTCTGCACCAGAGCCTCCCAGAAAAGCTGCAGAACTGGGTGGCTCATGAAAATGTAAATCTGAAGCAGGCTTACCTGGATTGAGGCTAAGGGCCATGTTTCCCGAGTTCAGCGCCTCATCAAACTTGCTGTATATTGTCTGCAGCCTAAAAGAGAGCAACCAGAGAAGACAAAATTAATATACACACTTTAAAATGCAACAAGTCATTCAGCCAGAGCACTCTAAAGAACATATAATACGGAAAAAGACATTGTCACATCCAGATAAAGCATATTATCATATACAGTACACAGAACACAGAACACCTTCCCCACTGGTGGAGTAAATATGCCTTTTCTTTGGTTTAGAAAACTGTAAAGAGACTTGCATTTCAGGACTATTCAAGTAATGGTGTTGCAACAACAAAGTCAGATACAGTAAAGCCGAAAGGAGACTGTTCAGCTCTGGTTTTTTTGGGACTGGGAAACGCATCACTGATCAGGCAGTTTATTGGGTTAGCCAGCTGAGGCCATCTAGGCTATCTCAGGCTACATGATACTAACACACCTTTACAATAAGTATGCAATATTCATTCCATTAGGTCATATGAAATGATGACTAATTTCAAGCAAAGGTTGATTTACAAAGGAAACACAAAAACGTTTGCTCTATTGCAAGTCATTTGCGGTCGCTGATACCAACAAATTAACGACTGATTTACTAGGACCGTTACTAATTACGCAGTCAAATAAATGAAACGCCCTGATTCGCAATTTTGTGATAGGGACCACCCATAAAACATCAGAAATATGGTATGCTTACACGTCCAGATTACAAGGCGCTGAGAAATGGGTATGGAGCTACCACAAGAAAATGAATCTTTCCAGATTAGGAAATGTGCTGTAGGTAGGTAGCCAAATGGTCAATGGTCATGGGATGTAGCTGCTTTGTATTGTATTGGATATTATATTGTTGTACTCAGGGTATTCTAGCTGCAAACCATGGTCTGCTAGTTCGTAAATTGATGTATTCTTCAAGGGTTCCGATTGTATTTGTATGGTCACGCTAGGACTCAGAACCGTACTGTCCTCTAGGATCCCCTTCACACTTGTTCCTGTGCTCGATCTGCACTTCGTTGTACGTCGCTCTGGATAAGAGCGTCTGCTACATGCTTTGTAATGTAATGTAATAATGCGTCATGCCATTTTACAGCATAGGATTACAATGGCAACAAAGAGGGAAAACTTTGGCGTGACATCGCATACAAAATGCATTCTTGTATGGACACTAGAGGATGTGAAGATAAGATAACACAATGTTTTACGAATGTAAAAACGCATGTGGTGGTCGAACTAAGGAAATAATATTAACACTGATAGAACAGGTGGAAAAATCCCTGCAAAGAAAGTGGAGGGTGTGTGAAAAACACTAATGGACAGGAGAAGGTAAAATTATTCACAATTCATTATCCTAATGAACGCATATGCAGAACAGTTCAGAACTGCATTTTTATACTGACTGCTAGCTGACTTTAATAGAAGTCTTGCATCGTTCAGAAGACAATTTCATACACTATTTCATCTGAAAATACATTAGAAAAGATTAGTAGAAATCATGTCTCCTTTCCGCTCATCCCCACTACCTCAGGCTGCAGTGGATGCACGTAGCCTACAGCTGAGGACCCTACACCTGACATCATTCATCTGGGCTGCAGGCTATATTGGCGCATAAAAAAATACCGCCAGCTTTCATGAGTTCTAAAACAGAGCAAAGCAGGAAGTAACATTTAATGCGTGCTTTACTAAATCAGACGAAACACTTAATTTGTCTAATTCAAATAATATCCAACCTGTTTTAGCACCTTCGCTCCAGGTAAACATATGCATCAACATATTTACATATTTATTTATCATCAATAGGAAAGTCACAGTGACCCTGTCCCTGCAAATTACAGCCGAACAGCAACTTTGACCCATTGCGACCGTTTAGCAAACACTTCGATATTGAGACCTTTGCAGCTGTTTTTACGTCTGAAAAACACTCGCAGTCCTTTAGAAAATCTTGCCCTAAGTGTATATTTATTAGTTCTTTCCGTCCCTGAGTACAGATCCAGTTGAGCATTTATTTCTTAGGTAGCCAAATGGTGAAGAGTCCAGAATAGCATGATCTATCAAAAACTCACATTTTCATCAACCCACAATATTTTATAATTCAGTATGCCATTCAAGCACCCTTCACACCAGCAAAGACATATGGATTTTAACAGCCACCTTCTCAACAGCCAGTTCCAAAAAACAAAGTGTAATTTGGGTCTCATGGCATTCATATGCTGTTGTCCTGACATATTAGGCAATGTAAATCACATCAATAGAGCTATCAATATAGGACAATTTTACAGGATGCACGGTGATCTGTAATTTTAATAGATGGCTAATTTTTGGTTTTGCATGATTGTGGGCACACATTTTGAAATATTCTGAAAAGGCCATGTCATCAAACATAGATAATATCAAAATTAACTAAATTCAATGCAACTCCCTGAGATTAACTCTTGGTTAATGACAACATTTGGCTTATGATAACAATGAATTTCAGGAGTGCATTAATTTATCCTTGGTTTCAGTATCGGGCAGTTTTTGCACCTTTTTTTACCTTTTCTGGTAAAAAAAAGGTTTTGTCTCTGTTGATTCATTATTAATGACGAGGTAGTCTTTCCAAATTAATGATGAAAATACAGAGGTGTCTCATCTCTGGTCACTCTCTTCCAAAAGAGAAATTATAGATTATTTGGCATGCCATTTATAGCCTGTAATTAATCAACATAGTGGCGTTCCCCTTTTATATTATTACTGTTTAAGAGCTTGCACCAGCATTGGCACACACTGACAAGAGAATGCTGGACATTGGAATCGGCTAAGACTGGTGGTGCAGCCTTAGTATGCATATACACCATTGTATTCATACTACAGGAAGGATGAAAGACAACCTTTTCGAAACTGCTTATGGGTAAAATTCTCAATCCTGTACCCACATTCATAAAAAACAGAGAAAAGAATGATTACATTAAAGTATATGTGTCCTGTACCTAAGCAACCTGCAAATTGTCACTATGGCAGTGGGAAGGACTGGAGAGGGCGAATATTTTAATTCACCCCCTCCTGCGATATCAAGCAGTCCGTCAGCGACGTCGCATTTGCTTAGAATGTGGAGCCAGAACGCCACTGCCGCACACACCCCCAGCACATAAAGTTCTCTCTGGAAAAGCGCCATCCTCGCTCAAACGCTATGAGAATCAGCGCCTGGAATACACAATCCCCCAACTGAAGCCCTCCCCCTGTTTAAAGACACGACTGAAACCTAGAGAGGGAATAAAAGCAACACACCTTCCCAGCCCCCCTCTGTAAAGCAGGCTGAATACCGCGATCCTCAAAAGCGCCTGCGACAATCAGTCGGCACGCACGGTCACTCCCTCCACGGTTGGCATGGATTGGGGTGCTCCGGTGGCCATTTCCCCACACGTAGCGGTGCAGCGGAGAAACGGCTGGCAGACGTGCGCTCCCTTCCTCACTCCCCGTCCGCCGCGCAGAAAAGGGTTAATGTCTGCAACGTGCGTGTGCGCGTGCTCGCGTCTGTGTGTGTGCGATGTCAGCTTCTGCGGCTCGGCTGTGCATGACAGAGCAGGGCTTTATTCCCCTTTATGTAACCTCCCGACTGAAGTGCGCGCGCGGTTGTGTGGGCACGCGCAAGTGCGCGTGCACCAGCTGCAGCAAATCTCATTCAGGAAGAGGGGAGCTAGAGGGCAGTCGGCTGTTCTGTGGAGAAGAAAAAACGCCCCCCCCCCCCCCCCCATTCTCTCGCCCTCAGTCTCTCTCTGCATTCTGAAAAATGACAGCTCGACTGTTGCCCTTGCTCTGAGTGCATGTGTATGTGGTGTGCACGCACTCAGAGTCTGTTTGTGTTTACTTGTAATTAGGTTGCATAATGGCAGCATAATCTGCCAGCAAGGGCAATCCACGGGAGACTACGGAACATAAAACCAATGTGGATCCACACTGCAGGCTCACAGGAGAACTTTGCAGAAAATAAAAAATCTCCTCAATTCCCCACTCACAATTGCATGAAGGTCCATATCAGACCAGTATGCATATTAAACCAACAGTTGAGAAGACGAGCCCCAGGTTTCTGGCCACATTCAGAATGTTACACACCAACGAGGAGTCACCCAAGTGCTTCAGTCAGCAGTATTGAACAGCAGACCCAAAAGCCTGGCTCCTGCCCATATCAGAGGAACTCCCGACTCGTCACAAGGCGGGTATAGGTTTTTTAGACTGAAATCTAATCAGGGGAGCTTCTTGGCTCCAACCACTGAGTATTGGCAGACCAGCGAATACTGCTTATGCTCCAATTACTAAAAAATACCGAAACTGACTTCTGGAATTAAATCAGGTCTTAACCTAATCTTTAGGTATACTGATCACCTTATGTTTTTTATGCAAACATAAAAAGGAAGAGTAGTTACCGCTCAATTCAAGGAGTCCATTAACACAGAAATTGGTCCCCCCTCCCCCACATAATGGGTGGCTCTTTTGGTGGTTGTAGATATCTTTCTCTTCTATCCATCTACCATTACACCTTGGTTTCTCTTTTGGGGTTCAAGTCTGGTGTTTGTTCTTCTGCTACTCTGTAAAGTGTCTTTGTAAGTCTTCTGCAAAAAGCACTATACAAATAAAATACATTTGAATTTAAATATTTAATAATTATTTAAATTACTACCAGACCATTATGGGGATGAGGAGGTGGAGATGGAAGGGGGGATGCCATTATTGCAGCATGTAGCCTAGTGGCTAATGTACATGACGGGGAAGGTTGCTGGTTCAAGCCTCAGCGTAGCCAAAATAACATCTGCTCTTGAGCAAGGCCCTTAACTCGGCATTGCTCCAAGGGGGATTTGTCCCCTGCTTAGTCTCTGTCTTAGTCACTTCTGATAAAAGCGTCAGCTAAATAACTGGAATGTAATATAATGGATGGGCTGGGGATTGGGACAGGGATGGGTCACTGACTCACCGTGCGCTCGGCAGGTCCCTTTTTCCCAGGTCAGCTCTCACCCTCTCCCCTACATACCGATACACATCCACAAGAGTTGTTGTAGCAGTTTCTCGAACCTGTGATGAGCAGTAAACAAACAAAAAAATGTGTTTAACAAATATCACTCACCAGAAGGACCCCAGAGTCAGGTATTACATTACATAATAAAATGTATAGCAGACTCTTTTATTCAAAGCAATGTACAAAACAGTGCAATCACGGTCATACAACCAACAACCGAACAGGTCAGATAAGGTACAATTCATATGATTGATTGTAAGGCCATGGACATATGTCAAATGTCCAGTACACAAGGTGGATAGGCCAAGTCTGTAACTACCATACCAAGACAACTAAAACTTGAGGAACTACAGTACCGAGACAAATACAAATACAAAAGTCTTGAATTAAGGTATAAAGAAATTTGATTCTGATCCTAGCAGCAACAATTAGCCAGTGGAGCGACTTTAGCAGGGGCGTGACATTTGAAAACTTAAAGAAGGAAGGTTGAAGATGAGTCGGGTAGCAGCATCCTGGATGAGCTGTAGTGGCCGGATGGCGTAGGCTCCCAGACTTGGAAGTAGTGAGTTGCTGTAATCTAGTCCCGAGATTACCATAGACTGGACGAGTAGCTGTATGTATGTGGTCAGGTACGGTCGAATCCTCCTGATGTTATACAGAAGAAACATGCAGGACCGTGATGTTGCTGCAACTTGCTCTTTCAAGTCTAGCTGGTCATTCAGGACCACCCCCAGGTTCCTAGCAGAGCAGGAAATAGTAACTGTAGTACCATCATTGGTGACAGAGTTCTTGTTGTAGGGAGGCTTTGTGAGGGATGAAGAGCAGCTCCGTCTTGTTGGAGTTCAGCTTCAGGTGATGCCTAGCCATTGATGATGAGATGCTGGCCAAGCACGCAGCTTCAGCAGTGTGAAGTTTCAGGTACAGGAGTGGGTGTGAGGAAGGAGGACTGCACCAAGGAGCTCTAGGTGTGGGTGTGTTTGAGGTTTCGGCCAGACCATTGGTCAATTACTTAATTGTTTTTGGATTTGAATAGTTTTCTTTGCTCAAGTGATCTTGCCTGGTGGACCAAGAGGACCGGAAGGCAGAGTTAGCATTTTTTAAAAGTATTTCATAGGTTCCAGGGGGGGATTACAAGCTGGCTCACATCTCGCATGCACTTCCTGGAATTTAAGCTGAGGGAGACGAGGAGGCAAAAGACTGAATCCAGGAAGAGCGTGCAGAGGCTTGCACACACACCTCATTCACACACAGAACTAATCGCAGAGATGAACCAATGATATCCAACCAGACAGGAGATTTCCAGAGGGACTAATGACATGCAAGACCATAAAAAAAGTCCCCTTAAGTCTCACCAGGCTGGGCCCGTGATGGTTTTTTGGCATTCATTCCTTTTTTCAGCGTGCAATTTTCAATTACTATGTTAACAAGATGTACCGTTTGAAAGCGTTAAGACTTACAGTTCTATCTGTATAATCAATTTTAACAAGCCATTGCTTTAGCAAGAACAGTTCCTTATTTCGTATGTGGGTGGTAAAACAAGTGTGTCACCTTCTCTGCATTTTGGAAATACAAATACTACAACAAATAAGATAATGTCAGTTTCCTAGTGTCAAGCAGACCAAATTCATAATAGTTTGTCATTCTAAAAATGTGCTAACTCGGTCTAACAGTCTCTGACCAGTATTTGTAATTCAGTTGTAGAGAAAATACTGTACCCTTATCCGTGTGTAAGAAAATTCAGTATAACTTCAGCTCATCAAAGAACCTACTACGGGCATGTTAGTGAAGTGACAACTAAAAGCATTTTAGCTAATGACATTACGTTTCCAACGGTGTATAATTTGTTAGGCTTGCATTTAAAAAAAAAAACTTCCTTTTTTTTCACTATTTTCAGTACACATGTGGAGTCTCTTGTACTTTGGCAAATATGGTTCTTGAGATTTTATGAATATTTCTAAGGCATTTTCCTCATTATATATCATGGGTATTTTCCCCATTATATATCAGTGAGCATCTAAATAGATTCTCAAAATATTTTATTATTAGTAAGTATGCTTATAAATAAGGAGCCAGCCTGCTTTTGAAAAATAAAAAGCATTATGGAATGTGTTTGACTTGTTGATGGGGGTTGGGCATTTGACAAAAACATGCTAAATGAATATATTAGTATACAATATGCTATTACTGTGATTATTGTACTTATGTTTTATGATCTTCTTCACTTGCTGCTGTCTGAGGATAGCTACAAGGAGAGGGGGTTCGGGACATAGATGTAGAGGACGGTGACAGGATAAAAAGGGTTGTTTAGTTTAGTAAGCAAAATGCAGCATTTTACACCTCATAAGACCCATAATATCATTTAGTCTCCAAATGTCCTTTTTAGAAAACTGCCTAGACATAGATTAGAAAAAAACAATGCTCATTTTTGATGATATTGTCCTCAAATTCGAAAGGGGATTTGTCCAGTGTTGTGACTTTGAGGCTCCATGGTGTTTTTAAGTGTACTTTATTTTGGCTATGTCATTTTTAACTTGGGTCAAGAAAAGAGGCGATACTTAAGGGGTTAATCACCAAGGATCCAAAGATATCAAACATCATTCACTATGGATGGATCAATATTATCAAAAGCTTCACAAGGTTTAACCACCACAGGAGCAATGATATCCAAGACCGCATGCATTTATTATAATTTACGAGTTAACCACTGAAGAGCGAATGATATCCAACACCATACCAGACTTGGGTCAAATACATAATTGTTTTAGGACCAGAAGGCAGGGCTTGTCCTTCTTGAGAGTATTTCATAGGTTCCAATACACCAGACAAGCTCATTAAAGTGTAGAAATATAGTTGAATCCAAAACAATAACGTAATTGACCCCCAAACACATTTACCACAGAGGGAGTAATTACTATATAGGACCTCTTTCTAGGTTTAATAAGCTAGGAACAATCACTGCATATTATTCCCCATAGCATATGTGCAAACACAGCTGTCTGTGCTTAGCACCTTTCCAAATGAGGGGTGCTACTTTCAGGCAGGGCTGTCATAAGTGGCTGGGCAGTGCAGGCATATCACTGATTTTTGCCTGGTGCACAAGTGAGGGTAATGACCAGGTTATGGGGTGATGTGATTGGCCAGTTGGGCGCATTGCATGGACACATTCATATGCATAGTAGCTACTACAAATAATCCCTTAATGTTGTGCAGGCAGCAGTCCATCCTCCCTTAATTTTTTAATCGCCTACTGGCAGCGCTCACATTACAATACGGTCAGCTGCTATTAGATATAACAGAAAAAATGATCCAAACCCTGAATATCAAAGTGTCTCATCTAGCATGCACTGTGTAGCAGGTACAGCACACTCACATTGTAGTCTCGTATGACACGAGACTATTCAGGACAAGGCAAACTTGAGGTGAGCTGAATGTCTAAGGCCTGAAAGGTCTGGGCTCAATCAAAAATCCTTTCTTATGCCATTTCCCTCATAAACATAGCATAAGCAAATAGCAAGTTAATTTTGGGGGCCATGCTCAACTCACCAAATCATGCCTGTGAAGAACTAAACTAATACTCACAACTGATAATAAAGTTGTCGTTTGAATCAAATACATAGTTTTAATTCAGCTTCTACACTCTTGACAGGTGTTTAGAGTATTTATTCTGAATAGTAAAGCGGTCACCAGCGACAACTGACAATTGAAACAGATGTATGGACAATTCTCCACTCCAGCTCAGGGATACTCACCTGACCGTTGGAGTCACCAGTCAACGTGCAGAGAAATGGAACAATTTTGCTGAGGGACAAAGGCTGTGGCCCATACCTGAGGGAGAGAGGCGGGGAGAGAGTACAAGGCCTGAGACTCTGGGGTTACAAGAAGGACTAATGGCCAAGGCCCGCATGCAAGAAAGAAACGCACTGCGATAGAATGAAACAGAAAAGGCTCCACACTCCTCCAAAGCGAGGTTGCCACTCAAGCTGACCTCTCGGCGGGGCGCAGTAAGTCAGGTAAGAGGATTACATTCTTGAAGAGCCAAGACCCAGCGATGAACAGCGGGCAGGTTTGCATAACAGTGAAGCAAAGGTGGTAATGCACACATCTGAAATCCATACTGGACAGGTGCAGAACTGAGTAATTACCAATAGTTAAAGGTCCCACAATGTGGAAAATGACACTTCTCTAGCTATTTGGATTATAAGATTGAAGTTGAAGGTGTTATGAAAACATTTTTGAAAAATGTGCATTGGAATTCCATGAAGTGACATCACAAGGATATGCTCATTTGCATCAGCATGGTCCACTTTGTAGCTGGAGACGGCAAAGACGGTGTTCAGTTCGTTTGAAGCTAGTCAGCCAATCAGAACAGGTGTTTGTTGATGTCAGCGAGTCTTACAAATCATCACTGAAACAGCCAGTTCTGGGTAAAGCACATTAGAGGAGCTGGATAATGGACATGTAAAACTGGATAGATATTGTTTTTGGTACTTCAAACCACACATTTCCCAGAGGATCACACTCACGTGTTAAGCGTGGCAGTGAGGCAAAGGCACACTCCTTCACGGCTGCGGAAGTTCTTGTGTTTGAAGCCGGGAATGAGCCGCTCCCACACGTACTGGGGGAAAAGAAAAAACAAAATGGCTGTCACCTCAGGCCACCATCACACCTTCACCTCAATTACAGAAACTCAAATGAACTATGTCATTATTTGCAGAACTCTCGAGGATTTGGCAGTGGTAGCTTGCCTTTTGATTTGATGTAACTTACGCAAATTTAATCAAATGAATTTGTTAAGTTTCATGCTCATTGCTGAGAACAATTTTGTGTGAAAGCACTACCAGAAGCATCCACTAGAGAAGCAGCCACCAGGGTTTACCGTAATCCCTCTCGGAGTCTGGGGAACCAGCTTGGGTAAAAAACGCAGCAAAAAACTAAAACACCCTCATACCACTGCTGTGGGGGAGCCTGGCCTGTGTTTTACTGCAATATTAAAATATAGATTGATAAAGTTTTAGTCAATTCTGCCTCAATGTCAGAGCAACAGCATGTTGACAAATAAAGAGGCAAAGGACTGGAAAACAAAAAAATAATTTCTGTGAGCAACACTCTCCTAGCACTGGTAGCAGCACTGGGCTCTGACCAGGTTGCGTAGTACTGAGGACACTGGACTATGACCAGGTTGCGTTGTGGTGAGGACACTGGACTATGACCAGGTTGTGTTGTGGTGAGGACACTGGACTATGACCAGGTTGTGTTGTGGTGAGGACACTGGGCTCTGACCAGGTTGCGTTGTGGTGAGTACACTGGACTATGACCAGGTTGCGTTGTGGTGAGGACACTGGACTATGACCAGGTTGCGTTGTGGTGAGGACACTGGACTATGACCAGGTTGCGTTGTGGTGAGGACACTGGACTATGACCAGGTTGCGTTGTGGTGAGGACACTGGGCTCTGACCAGGTTGTGTTGTGGTGAGGACACTGGGCTCTGACCAGGTTGTGTTGTGGTGAGGACACTGGGCTCTGACCAGGTTGTGTTGTGGTGAGGACACTGGGCTCTGACCAGGTTGTGTTGTGGTGAGGACACTGGGCTCTGACCAGGTTGTGTTGTGGTGAGGACACTGGGCTCTGACCAGGTTGTGTTGTGCTGAGGACACAGGGCTCTGTGAATACAATGAGGATGCTTAATCTGACCAGTACTCACCATGACTGGTGCAGTCTGCTCCATGAGCTTGAGAATGACCGCTTGAGCCTGCTCCCGGACCTGGTCTTTGGAGTCGCCCAGTCGGTCAACAAGGGCTGGGACCACTGTGGGACATGGGCACAGAGGTTAACGTACTGTCGGCTGAATGCACAAAATTGAATAAGACATACTTTATTGAAGCCTTGGGGTATTTTGTCCCATCCTAGTAACTGCAGTACATCATCCCCAGAAAATACAATAGGTAATGATTTTTACAAGGTAGCTTTTGGATAACCAATAAAAAAAGATCACACTCCGTGTATAAACTGAAACTCTCTCTGCGTATACACCGAAAACATTATGACGACCTGCCTGATATACCATTGGTTGGACTCTGGCATGGACTCTACAAGACCTCTGAAGGTGCCCTGTGGTATCTGACACCAAGATGTTAGTAGCAGACCCTTTAAGTCCTGTAAGTTGCTAGGTGGAGCCACCATGGATCAGACCTGTTGTTCCAGCATATCCCACAGATGCTTGATCGGATTGAGATGTGGGGAATTTTGACAACACCATGAACTCTTCGTCATGTTCCTCAAACCATTCCCAAACAATTTGCGCAGTGTGGCAGGGCATAATATCCTGCTGAAAGAGGCCATTGCCATCTGGGAATACCGTTGCCATGAAGGGGTGTACCTGGTCTGAAATGATGTTGAGGTAAGTGGCACATATCAAACTGATGTCCACATGAAGGGTTTCCCTGCAGAACATCCTGGTGCCGTATTCTTCCCCAGATAAACAGTGAACACGTATCCAGCCATCCATGCGATGTAAAAGAAAATGGGACTAATCGGACCAAGCGACCTCATTCCATTGCTCCAAGGTCCAGTTCTGACACTTGGTGTCCATTGTAGGCACTTTCAACAGTGGACAGGGTCTGCGGCTATGCAGCCCCATACGCTGCAGCGTGCGATGCACTGTGTGTTGTGACAGATTCCTCCCATAACCATCATTCAAATTTCCTGCGACTTGTCCCACAGTAGCCCTTCTGTCGGTTCGGATCAGACGGGATTGCCCTCGCGCATCAATGAACCTTGGGTGCCCAACACCCTGTTGCCGGTTCATGGTTTGTCCCTCCTTGGACTACTATCGGTAGGCACTCACCACTGCTGACTGGGAGCACCCCACAAGCCTTGCTGTTTAAAAGAAGCTCCAGTCATCTGGATATAACTATTTGGCCCTTGTCAAAGTCGTTTAGGTCTTTACTCCAGCCCATTTCTCCTGCATCCAACACATTGACTACGAGAACCAACAGTTTGCTTACTGTCTATATATACCAGACCTTGGCATGCGCTGTTGTCATGAGATAATCAGCATCATTTGCTTAATCAGCGAGTGGCCATAATGGCTCATCGGTGTACTGTATATGCAGTCTACAATATAACATTGTACATGAAAATGCACAATCAAAAATTGGAAACAGATATTCCCATTTAACATAATTAATTAATGCACATACATATAAGTGCCATTTTGATTCTTTTCTTTACTATCACTCAGTCAGTAGCCTGAAGCACATGCTTCTGCCAAAGCTGTTTGCTGGGAATATCCCCACCATTTCCTAGATGAATAAATATTAATGTAGGACATTAATTCATAAAATAAAAAAAAAATAAAAAAAAAAAAATTTCTAAATAGCATGTTTGCACTCGATAATGCATCAACATCTGCTGTTCAACATCTTTATTCCCCACTGACTGAGGATCCTTGCTTGTTCTTTATTTCAGTCCACGATTAATGTTATTTGTCTGTAAATGCCAGTCTGTTGTTGTTTTTGTGTCTATATCGATTAGTTGTAAACTATGCACAGTAAACAGACTCTGTCGGCGTACAGTGTACCTGGAGTGTACTGTTGGCACCCAGTCACTCAAATACATTCTGTCACACTCCTTTCTGTGAGCTGGGGTAGCCCATTACATTCACTAATTGTTTTTATAAGGACTATAATTCATACATAAACATATAATTAGTCAGGTGATTGTGACAGTGCATTGCCTACAGCGGCTCCACAGGGATTTGGATGGTAAAGCAAGTTGACATAATTTTGGCTTGTGTGCCCTTGATATACTGGTGTACCCAGTCATAAGCTGCAGTACAATGTCATGGCAGGTGTTATGAAAAATCTCTGGCAGAATTATGCCGGCTTCAGGGCATATCGTTAAAGTACAGTTTTACCACAATTTAATATGACAGCATAATTGAGTCTGTGAAAATTGCATTAAAAGTAAACATCTTATGAAATCTGATTATCTATTGATATTCCTGAATTAAAGAAAATATGCCAAGAATTATCCATTCATTCACACTGCTGCAGGAAGCCGAACATCGCTTTGGGGGGGAGGGGGGGTTTGGTGCTCATTCTGGTTTGTTGCCCTGCTGCAGCCTTTTTAAATAAGATTCTCCCGGAGGAATGAGAGGGGAGGAACACTGAACATATGTTCAGCCTCAACCCTCAATCACAACATTCTGTTCCCTAGGAAACTGGCACAATGTGCATTTATAACCACATGGACAGGGGGTTGAACGTCCACAAACAGACAGGGCGACAGGAAGGGGTCAGGGGGATAGGCACTTCTCTAGGTAAAGGGGCCACGCACAATTGTCCCATTGTTAGGAAGGCATGACACCATGTCATCAGCAGCTCCCAGTGAAAACATTCCCGGCTAAGAGAGGCGTAGTGTTCGCCTGTGACATCATCTCCTGCTCCAGTGGTGGGCCTAGGGGTGGGCGTGCTTGTAGATGAGCCCTGAACAGCGTGGAGCTGTAGAATGATAGCACAGGGAGGCAAGAGAGCTAGTCTTCTCTTATTGTTCTCTCTGGAACAAACAGATGCATTTATTCAGATGCAAATATTATTTTAGGTCAGGGGTTTTCAACCTTTCCTCATCCATGGACCCCCACCCTGGACTGAAGGCATCCAGAAGAGCCCCATCCTAATTTTACAAGGATCAAAAAAGTGTTTTTATTTTTTACAAAATATTTCCCCAAATATATTGCGGTCACTTGCGGTTCATGATCTTGTTTAACTGGTTTCACCTACCCAGTGAGAAATGAGAAATGTAATGTTTGTTAAATGTCTGCCATTCAACTTTAGTAAAGAAGGCACTGTGGTCCAAGAACCTGATATTTAAAGTACATGCTGTAGCATTAGCACTTCACACTAAATCAACACACTAGCTTGTGGACTAATCTACACTTGCTCCTTCATGGTATCTCCAGTATAAACTAGGGGGGAAGGTGGTCATGTGCAACCAAATTTAACACGATAAATCAAACAAAAAAAAAAGTCTTAAGTACTATTTGGCACACTTAATTACAGGAATAATCCCTTTTGTTGAAATAAAATAGAACAATGATAGGCTAATGATAGGGTATAATGATAAAGCATGACACCTTTAGTAGCTGATATTGGATGATGTCAGTCTTCTCGGAGCCAGATCTTTAATCACAAACATGTATGTAATTAGCCTAAAAGGGCTAATTAACATGCTACCAAGCCACTGGTGTCGTAATCAGGAGGGCCAATTGGTCCTCTACATTCTATATTTCTATATTCTTCTTTGAACATCAGTAAGTCACTTGTGAGCTCATAAGACTAAGTAAAAGAACTTGCAGAGAAAAAAGTGACAGTATCAGAGCCTGTTGTTGAGCCAGAGAAAATAATAATAATAATAAAAAAATAAATATGTTCAAATTAAAATTGTCAAGAGCTCTGGATAGTCAGCCATATATTGCTTCAGTTTTAGCATTTTTAAAAATCCATTTATACACCTGGATACAAGAAATACAAGAAATTCAGATTCAGTACCTTGCTCAATGGCAGTGCTCTAGCTGGGAATTGAACCTGGGTTACAATCCCAGTTCTTTAGCCATGATACTACACTCCTGCAGCAATATCTTTTAGAATACAGCACGCAACAAAAAATGCACTTGTTGAGGGCTTCATTGTAATGTTTGTACTGCTCGGGTGGAACGTCTGAAATGCATTTTTTACATTCCAAGAATTCTCGCAATTATTGTCTTTGAGTTCTGCTCAAATGCACAAATAAAAGAAAATAGTCAGTGTGTTCTGGGCACAAATGGGTTTACTGCAGACCACAAAACTATCAAAACTGCTGCAGGTGACAAATATTCCATGTACAAGAGCAAACACCAGCAATTCCACTTGTACCCAGGCATATTGCGCTTATCAAAATGGAGCCCTAGAAGTTGAAGTATCCATTTTAATTAATTGATGTTTTACTTTTTTTTTATTTTTAGTTCTTTTTGTTACCAGAAGTGTGGTGAATTTTAAGGTCAATTCAATACATGAATAGTATTGCTCTCCAGCTAAAAAGCCTGTGTTTTACCATTCACAAGTTTTTTCCATGTCTTTCAAATACAGCGCAATGGCACAGCTGTTCAGATTTGAACAGTGCTAAGTTCTGAAAACTACTGTTTGGCACTTACAGTAGCCTCCTGTGGCAAAGAGTGACTAAAAGCTTCTGTTTTACTAATAACAATAATAATATTATAATAATAAATACAATTGGCCAATCTGCAAAGCAATCTTCATTGTAGATTAATATGGAAATTTAGCTACGTTCCTTACCTGTTAGTTCACAGGTTTATTTTGAACAGTGAGCCTGAAATTAATTTTAGGACACTAGCCTACTAAAAACACTGAAGGTTTCCACTACCCATCCATTCTTTCCACTGATATTTCAAGTTCTTGCACAGGAACAAAACCACACGTTTTTCTTGCTTACCAAGTTCATTTTCAGCGAGAACAATAGCCTACGATGAAGCAATTTAGCCAGGAAAAGAACATGAACTTGACAGACAAACTTATTAACACAATGCAGGTTTGTCACATTTTTATTTATCATCTCTTTAATTTTAAAAATACCCAAAAAATACATGTGAAAACATTCAGAAATATAGCCAATCAGTTACTAACTTTTGTAGATTTGCTACTGACTTGGCTAGACCTATATATACCGTTAAGAGCTAGACAGGAGCAGAGTTAACAAGTAATGTTACTGGTATATTTCTGTAGTTGGGTTAGTGCAGAATGCAGACAGTTCAAGTGGATACCTAGCTTTGGTCGGAAGCGGAATTTTCAACTGGGAAATTCTGACATAGTTCCGAATGGAACGCAGCTCTGTTGTGTAGTTTAATAATTTTGCACATCTGTGTGTAAAACACATGGTTAAGACTCTTGCCACATTGTAGGTCAGCTACTGTGCTACCGTGTAGAAATTGATGATAACGTCACGCAAACCAAGATATTTCAAGAAAAGGGGTAGAATTGGTAGGCCTAGGCAAATGAAGTCCATTCAGGAGTACAGTGCTTACATTTACCACCTGGTGATGGTTGTGCAAAAAACAAACCCTAAACCACTGTGGATAATGGGTAATCTTGCTACAAATGACTGCTCCACCTGTTACAGGCTTAAATGCAACACAGCTGCCCCCTACTATCGGAACACTGCAAGTATTTCTTTCCGGGAGGTGGAATTCTTGGAGGCAAAACAACTGAATGTCGGCAAATTTGATTAGTCCCTAAGTTCAGAGAAAGTGAAGTCAATTAATATTTTCTGGTTTTTTAATGAATTGCTACCACCTTGCAATGGCCAAAACATTTGTGGTCGTTGTTGCTGCAATGCAACGTATTCGGTATAGCGCAGGAGGTGTGTTCCACTTTGTCCTTGGGAGAAACAGACTCTGTGTGAAAGCCTATTCGCATTCTGAGGGATAAAGGAGCTGCACAATCGTTCATTCTCGACAGTGCATCACCTTTTTCTGATGATGTTGTTGAAAAACCAGAGAATCCGATTTAAGACTTCCCTGCCACGGTGTGGTGTTGCATGCACAAATTCCTGGATGTTATGTTGCCCGATGATCCTATGCCTCAACGGTGGTTGGTAAGGATTTTGTTAACTCTGATACTGCCATGCTATACCTGTCTTAAAACCTAGTCTCTAAGGTTTTCTCTTAAGGCTCTTTGCGGAATGCACGACTATCTTAGTTCACTTCTGGTTTGCCAGAGATGGGCAATTTCCGCATCCTGTTATTTTCTTTGAAAAGGCCATCAATTGTATTGTTCTAGGTAGACAAGCTCTGCGAACTGCTTTGTGTGTGACTTGAGGATTTGTGATTGCTTCGTTGACTTGTGTATTACCCCATTTTTGTTTGACTTACATTTCTCACTCAGCCCTTTTGATTTGTTTACCGTTTGGATTTTGTGTATGATAACTGCTTCATCTTATTCAACTCTGACTCTTGCCTAGCCCCTTTTGATTAGTTTTGACCCTTGCTGCATCCTTTACAACTCTGATTCCTGCCCTGCTGTTTGGTTTGTTTGACCCATTGACTTACTCGTGCTTGACCCTGTTCGCCCACCCTGAATTGCCCCTCTGCTCGGTGTGTAGTGACTCTGGTTATTTAGAGTCCTCCAACTGGACTGCATACTTCCATCAGGACACTGTCATTTCACTTTATTATTTTTCCTTTATTGTTTATGAAGGCGATCAGTACACACACCCACATCCCTATACTGTACCCTGTTATGGCCTGACCCTGTTATGGCTGTAACAGTTGCGCTGGAAAACATAATAAAAAACAACATTTTTTTTGGCCATACTGAAAAATATTCTGGTGGGATCTGCACCAAAATGGGACACAATCTGGAGCCTGATTACCTGTGCAGGCCTGAATGGTTTAGCAGTTTGTTGGAGAGTTTCAGGTGGAGGTCAAGAGAGAGATGGAAAAGCACAAACCTGTTGCCACATATCCTTTGAAGCGTTCTGCCAGGCGGTCTATGAATGCACTGACAATGTCCAGGCCCAGCAACGCCACCTGTAAAACAAAAGACCCAGGATATTTAACAGGACTTTCACAATCCCATCTACAGCAAGATGCATTCATGTGAATGAAAGGTCAAAGCAAACAGTCATGAAAAAGCAGCAGTTACAGTGAAAAATGCCTCAATAGCTGTGGTTAGTCCATATTCAGCTTGGTCAGGAAATCCCTTCACTGTTAAACTCTGTAGAAATCCCTTCCCTGTTTAGTTCTGTTGGTAAATATGCTTGCAGTTGGGCTCTGTCAGTAAATCCCTTCCTAAGTAGACCTGGTAACTGCCTTCATAGTTGGGCTCTGGTAGATCACTTCACTGTTGGGTTCTGTTGGTAGATCCCTTTATTGTTGGGCTCTGTTGGTAGAATCCTACAACTGCAGACATCTAGTTCCAGTGAATCACAGTGCATGCTGGCTGAAGCATGAAATTGATCCAGACATTACACATAAGAACATGACAGACCCAACAGAGCAGAATGGCACTGCAGTGATGAAACCTGGCAAGAAGAACACGGCAATAATAATCTATTCAGATTAAATATGTCGCAGGATCAATCAAAAATAGCTAGTAATCTCACTACATTTCGCAAATATTACAGTGCAGGAAAGTATCATTCTTTTTCTTGCTGACTGAATGCTGAAATGAATCTGC
This sequence comes from Conger conger, assembly GCF_963514075.1. Lineage (NCBI taxonomy): Eukaryota > Metazoa > Chordata > Actinopteri > Anguilliformes > Congridae > Conger > Conger conger. The sequence continues at coordinate 46,782,027 of NC_083760.1, forward strand.
TGATTGAGTGGCCATCACCCCACATAGATAAGTGGCAAACAAAGTCACTGACGTGCTCTACTGTTCTCAGTACTGTTCTCTCTACCACGCAGGAAAGACATGCATAGACAATAAGAAAGGATACCTAGCTGATGGTGTAAAATACCCAGTACCACAAAAGGTCCTGGAGTCAACTTATCTTTTATGCTTCATTGGTTAATGTGTTCATAGGTGAACACATAGGTGAGCTAACTTACTTATGGTTCTTTTCTCTTTTTTTTTTGTGCACATTGCATTTAAAAGTAGCTTTAGCCCTTACTATAGTCATTATTTACCAAGATATTTTATAACACAAAAACTAATTTTCCACTCCACAATGCATCTTATGGATACTAATGTAACTCATCATCATGTTTAAATCTCAGTTCACTTAACAAGCCATCACTGTTTTCAACTGCAACTGGAGAAAGAGCAAACATTTGCTTTATAAGTGGTTACACAGCATCAGATTTTTAGAGATGTACAGAGCTCATCCCTGATGCTGTGTGGGGCCTAATGATGCACTTAATGTGCGGTGCATTTCCCATTGCCTGGCTCATGATTTCACTTGGAAACTGAGATGTCACAGTATCCATTTCCTACCCTGCACAGACCTCCTTGGTCAGAGAGACAGGGAAAATGATTAGAGGCCATATTCAGGCCTATGATTCAGTTCCGCTATATGCACGTCTCTAAAGATTCCCATAGGAAGAACTGATGCCTACTGCTAAAAAGCTGCTGCAGTTACAGTCAACAGGATCTGCAAAGTTACGAGAAGGCAAATTAAGCCACACCAAAACATAGAGCCTTGGTAAGGGCAAAAACATATGCCCATATGTAAGGCCACTGTGTTATGCCAGAAAACTAACAAAACAATGTGTAAGTAAAGGGTACTGGAAGAGTGATCTGCATTGAATCAAAAGGCAGTGTCATGAAATTCAGCATGACTGGAACTTCCGTTATCTTCTATTTTTAAAGTGAAGGCCAATACGTTGCTCTTTCGTGTTTGACATTTGGCCATTTCTGCTTTATTGTGGAATGGCCCTCAAGCAGTCACCATAATGGGAGATGCCAACCCATGAGGGGGTGGGGGCACACAGACAGAACATACTATCAGGACAGGAAGGGAAGATCCGGCTCCCCGAATGAGGCCAAATCTTATTGTTACAGGGAAACTTTGGAGATTCTTGAAAAAATATTTATGTACTTCACAAAACAAACATAAGCAAAGACTTTATAATTTATGCAAAGAGTACACTCATAACTGAAACATAATCCAACTGAAGTGAAAAAAGGAACAAAAAAATAAAAAAACATCACTTTGTAGGTATATGAACACTAAGTTTCCCGTGAATGTGAAATGAACAACTTCCCTACAGCAGATTTTATGGCAGACTGTTCATGAAGCCCTCCCACAACAGTCTCCTATTGAAGATTGGATATCCACCTTATTCATGGCAGAAATTAGGTAGTGAAAATTTTGTTTATTTTGGGGACTCATTTTGGGTTTGTTAGGCGGCACGGATGGTGCAGTGGGTAGCGCTGCCGCCTCACAGCAAGGAGGTCCTGGGTTCAAATCCCCGTCGGCTGGGGCCTCTCTGTGCGGAGTTTGCATGTTCTCCCCGTGTCTGCGTGGGTTTCCTCCGGGTACTCCGGTTTCCTCCCACAGTCCAAAGACATGCACGTTAGGCTGATTGGAGAGTCTAAATTGCCCGTAGGTATGAGTGTGTGAGTGAATGGTGTGTGTGCCCTGCGATGGACTGGCGACCTATCCAGGGTGTATTCCTGCCTTTCGCCCAATGTATGCTGGGATAGGCTCCAGCCCCCCTGCGACCCTGATCAGGATAAGCGGGTTCAGATAATGGATGGATGGATGGATTTTGGGTTTGTGTAGTTGCCAGTAGAAATGCGTTGTCTGTAAAAACATGACTGCTCGCTAGTTACTAGCTATCATCCAAAAAGTAATGGATTCACAACACAGATGATACTCAAAAGCTCAAACTCACATGATACAACAATGATATAGTGAGTGGGTAAGCTAAATAATAATACTGCTGGCAACACTATTAGTTTGGATGCTGCTATGGTTCAGCAGCTCCTCAGTCCTCTCTGTTGGAATTGGCCAGACTGCCACATGTCAACGCAGGGTGAAGCTAGTTCCTGTTTTGGACAGGAACTGTAACGTCAGCTAAAAGTGTATGTTTGCTCACTCCCTGGCATGAAATATGCTTTTTGTACAGCTCTATCCACACAGCCTTAGCTTACACAAAAAGGTGGTGAAAGGTGGCAATTCAGCTGTGGCATGGAATTACAGCTCAGTGGATTTTTCCCCATGAAAATAACTGCAGAAGTACCAAAATGCCTTTGCCCTCGCTTCTACTAGATTATGTCACTGAACAACAACAGATACCCCATTATTTCCAGGAGACCAGCTAACTGGAGGGAGGGTCCCCCTTGCACATTCCACAGGGGAGATTCACTCTCATTTTGCGACTGTGCATCAATTTGTGAAATTTCACTTCTGTCTGTGGTGCAGATTGCTGATTTCCTGTTAAATTTTCCATATTATATACACTAGGCTATAGGGAGGTAAAGTGCAAAGGATGCTTCCAGTATACTGCTCCCTATTAAATGGAATGGTGAAAGCTAAATATAAGCAAACTAGCATACATAGTGTTGAAGTCTGGATTCAAAGTATGTTTTTCATTGTTTAAATACATAGCTATGAACTGAATACAATGAGATTTCAGTTCTTAGTCATATTCTGCATTTTTAGATCGCCGAGATAAGCTATTCATTTATTGTCCCGACACCTGCTATTTTAAAAAATCGGACTTAACTGCCATGATTCTAACTAATAACCTTGATTACAAATAGAATACATTTGTGTAATCTGTGGCCTATCAATGGCAACCTGCAATGTCAAGCGCAATTTGAAAAAAAAAAAAAACCAAAAGAAAACCCCCAAAAAAACCATGAGTGCCTGTGAGACTGGCCATCCCAGGATAGATAACATCATCTTTGTTGTTGCATTTGGTTTACAAATCTGACCATACGCTCTAACTATGAACATTTTAAAAAAGCAATGAAAGGCTGCATAGCGATAATTAGCCTTGTAATTTTGTGTTTGTAGAACAATTTAATCCTTCATTTCCTTATATGAAGTTGTTGTTTTTGCCATCTATGATGAAATCCACTAGCATAGCACATAGCAGTATACCAGAAATGCCATTCAATTTGCCATTCAGTGAGCACTTTATTAGGTATTTATTAAACTTAATTAGTTATGATAGGTTGTGTGTTCAGAGATGCTCTTCGGCATACCACTGTTATAATGAGTGGTTATTTGTGTTACTGTCACCTTCTTGTCAGCTTTGACCAGTCTGGCCATTCTCTTCTGATGTTTCTCATTAACAAGGCGTTTCTGTCTGCATAACTGCTGCTCACTAAATTTTTTATTTTTTTTTGCACCATTCTTGCAAACTCTAGTGACTAGTGTGGGTGAAAATCCCAGGAGATCAGCAGTTTCTGAGGTATTCAAACCACCCTGTCTTGCACCAACAAACATTCCAAGTAAAACATTTTCCCCCATTCTGATGGTTGATGTGAACATTAACTGAAGTTCCTGACCCGTGTCTACATGATTGTATGCATTGCACTGCTGCCACACAATTGGCTGATAAGATAATCGTATGAAGTAGGTGGAATAAAGTGAAAATGTTCCTAATAAAGTGCTTGGTGAGTGTACACAGATATCACAGAATGTTTGATCATGAAAATTTGGTTTAGTCATTGAGATATCAAGTAAAAGTCAATCTATTGCTCAAAATCTGTACAAACCCTGAATAATATTATTACCCAATATTTAAAAAGTTATTGTTTTACCTAATGCCAATGAAAAAGAAGAAGAAAATAAACAAACATCACTTCAGGAACCTCTACAGACATTGATGAAGGAAACAACTCTGCAGCTGATCAGTCAATCACCCTCTAAAGAGCTCACCTCTGTAGGAACGCAATGGGAAGACTAAATTTTTCAGGAGCATAACTACACCACAAAAACTCACAACAAGGTTACAACAGAGCAGTCAACCCAATGTGATTTAAATAATCTCATCTTGGCAAATGATTCACATTCAAATCTATACATTTCGATCCCACTCCACACATTTCGCACTCTTGTAACAGCCCTTCGGCCCTATGCTAATGATTCCTTAAAGACAGAAATTGAACATGAAATCATTCACATTAATGAAGCTGAAATTAAATCTGCTGCTGAAAGACCTAGCCATGCGCTTCAGCATGTCAGTCGGTCAAGTGAGGAACATCTTATCTTTTTGGATTGACACAATGGCTGAAGTGCTGAGGGAATTTGATACCTTGGCACCCTCAGAGACATTCAGGTGCAACTACCCCAAAATTACCTGCATCCTAAACTGCAGGGAAAGTGAAATCCAGAAGCCAAAGCACCTGGACTCAAGGTCTGAATAGCAGCTACTATGCTTGGAATACAATTAAGTATTTAGTTGCCATTTCACCTTTATGTTATAATGTTCATCTCAGCAGTATAAGGGGGATGCTGTAGTGATAAATCTATCACCAGTGACTCTGGGATTCTTGATTACCTCAAAACAGGGGATGAAGTGATGGTGAATCAAGGATTTATGATAAGAGACCTGCTGTTTCAGGGAAAAGTGAACCTGGTGGGACCGGGTCAGGAGCTTCAGTTAATGTTCACATCAACCATCAGAATGAAGAATCTGTGATCTTAATGACTTTGACTGTGGAATGGTGGTAGACAGGGTGATTTGAGTATCTCAGAAACTGCTTTTCACACACACTAGTCTCTAGAGTTTGCAAGAATGGTGCAAAACAATAAAATTAAATAAATAAACAAATAATAAATAAAAAAAATTCAGTGAGCAGCAGTTCTGCAGACAGAAACACCTTGTTAATGAGAGAGGAGAATAGCCAGACTGGTCAAAGTTGACAGGAAGGTGACAGTAATGCAAATAACCGCACATTACAACAGTGGTATGCCGAAGAGCATCTCTGAACACACAACGCATCATAACTCTAAGTGGATAGGCTACAGCAGTAGAAGTCTAAAACATAAGTCTAATAAATACCTAATGAAGTGCTCACTGAGTGTATATAGCTTTGCTTAAGAGATTGATTGGCCTGAAAAAATGACAAATTAAATCCTAATTAAAAGAAAAAGAAACTGACTAATTTAGCCTAGCCATTTTTGAGCATGACATTTTCAGCAAAAACTTTAATCAAACATTTTCTCTTAATTTACATCCATCAAATGTTGTTGTGGCATCACATTGGCCACTTAGCATATTGGCGGATACAGATAAGTTTGTTTTAAAAGTCCCATATTGTGGGACCTTTCTAATGTTTTATTTTAGGTCCTGAGATTACTTCTGTGTGGCTTTATGTACCAAAAAACATCTCTATCCAGGTTCACATGTCCATTATCCAGAGCATACTTTGGTTGGATGTGCACAGCAACTTTTTCTCTCTGCATTGTTCTGCTCATGCACTGTACCAAGGACAGGCTGTGAACTGAATGCTGTCTGTGCGGAGTGCTTGGATTTGTTCCAGCTACAAGGTGGGCCATGCTGAAGCAAACCTGCATATCATTATGATGGCATAACTTCAAACACATTCAACTCCTTTATAATCCATTACATTACATTACATTAATGGCATTTGGCAGACGCTCTTATCCAGAGCAACGTACAGTTGATTAGACTAAGCAAGGGAGACAATCCTCCCCTGGAGCAATGCAGGGTTAACGGCCTTGCTTATTGTGGCTACACCGGGGATCGAACCATCAACCTTGCGGGTCCCAATCATGTACCTTAACCACTATGCTACAGGCCGCCCCAGCAAGGGAAATGTCATTTTCCAAAATAGTCACAAGGAAACCTATCCAGTTTATGACTGCAAAGATGTTGGTAAAACGGCCATGGCGTCACATGGTGAGCAGCTATGGTGACCCGATAGAAAACAGTACATGGTAAAGACCAGGGACCTTTAAAGCACCATCGTCTGACGGTCAGGAGGAATTTAATAAAATTGACTCACTTGCGGGAAGATCTGTGGGAACAGGTGTGTTGATGATATTCATATATACTGCTTGTTACAAGGTCTTAAACTGCGCATTTGTGAGATGAAGAAGATTCAGTGCTTTATGACCTCTGATGGTCATCTGTAATTCACAGAACCGTGGTTACATGCGTTACTCACATTCTTATTCCTCCCTCATCATGCGCTCAGGAATTATTCATGAACCTCCCAAACTCATCCCACAAAAAAATGCCTTCTCTGTGACACTGCACTGATTTGCTCCATTCTTCACGTGTAGAGCATTGCATTATGGGATTTCACTTATTGCTGGAAGCTTGCTTTTATACCCTTGGTGGGAGGGAGGCGCAAAAACAGGAGGAGCAAAAACAAGAGCGTAAGGGAATATAATTTCCCTCTCCCCTTTCATAATTTGGAACTGAACCCTACTTGACGTGGCTGCAATATGTCATCTTGGCATTTTGGGGATTCCCTCCTGAATAAGTGGAAGGGAACCGCTGGAACAAAGCATAAAATTCAAATTTGAATCCAGCCCTGGTTTTTTAGTTCAGGTTGTCCCCTGCTCCCTGCCCATTGAAATACAAATGAAAATGGGGAACTGAACACATTGTGTTACCCACCCATCACTGTTGATGAAACTGAACTAACAAAAGCAGTGTGATGACTTCATAAAAGGGAGGCTATTAAATAAGGTTGAGTGGAAAAACAAAAGCAGAAATTTCTGCAGTGATAAACATTCTCAATATTATTATCATTATTGAACAAAATTTGAACTCTTATAACTTTTCTCAACCTACAACTTCACTTAGCCTAGCTTCCCTGCAGAGAAAGCCAACAACAAAAAATTACTTCACAGGACTATGCTTATGTAACAGGGTTACATACAGTGCCACTGCAAAAAAGGCTGCCATACAAGTGAAAATATCTCCATGTTTTAAGTTACCGTTTACTTGACGAAGTAACTAAGTGAAACTAAGCCTCAAAAGATGAGGAAATTGGAGGGAGCCGGTTTGCAAGAAGGCATAATAACAGCTGTACCATACAATAAATCATGCTTGCCAATGCACTTCTCAACATATTAAGCGTAGCGTTAGTTCAAGCAGGCCATGGTAGTCCGCCTACTTCTCAGCCATCAGCTGACACCCAGCTGATTCATCAACACCAACCACATTGCTCACTGAATTAAAATGGTTCTTTTAAGCAGTTCCCCTGCCATTACTTTTCGCTGCTGAGCTCACTTTAAAACACCCACCACCTCCCCAGCTCCACCTTTTATTTAGTCTTTGATTGTGATACATTATAGTATCATATCATATAGTATATTTTATAGTATTTAATGTGTCTTATGTTTTGCATACAAATCTATATGCATTTTATATCTAATTTGCTACCATGTCATTGCTGTGAAAAAATGTTATGTCAGCTGCTGGCCTGTTTGATATACTCATACTACCAGTATGTCAAGACGTAGCCCCCGAACTAAGCCATTCCACCAAAGAGAATTGTTAAGTAACCTACCTCTTAAGTTTCTAATAAATCGCTACTGTACCAGACCAGAATGGTCCTGACTGAAATTAATTTATTCAATAATAGTGCTAGAAGCAGTTGGTAGTCAGAAGCTGTTTGTGCCTTCCACAGACTGCCACTCCCCATTCAGTGTTCCCTCACTGATGTCTTAAGACAAGGGATGTCTCAAATCATCAGTTTTTGTAAACTGTAGTAGCCTACTGACAAAAAAAATTGCGTTTTCAAACTTTATTTTGGGGCATCTAAAAACAGTTCCATTTAAATGTCAACATTGTAAGTCGGATAATCCTTAATTTGGCTATTAGGCTTTCATTTACATTTGGATTTCCAGCAGTCATTAGTTAAAGCTACGTCCAGACATGCTGGTCAATCGCATGAATCTGTTAAAATGATAATTCTTCGTGTGTTCATCCTGAAATGTGCCCAATCAGCTGCTAATGAGAACCTTGTTGCAAACAGGGTTGTGCACTCAAAATTCCAATATTTGCGTGAAATACAGTAACATGAGCAGACCCGACCTAAAAAGCTGCAGATGTAATCAGTTGATAAAAGTACAAGAGATCTTCCAAAAGAGTCAACGAAAGGCAACAGTTAAACAAAGAAGCAAGCCTACTTTTGCATACAGAAAGGACATACAATGGATTTTTGTCAAATCAAAAGAAATGCATTCGTACCCTCCCATTTGTAACATCGCAAAAGTGAATTCATAACAAAATAGAGAGCAATATAAAAGTAATGGTAAAAAAAAACAAAAAATGGCAGCAAACATGGCAGCGTCAGGAGCATATAAATTGTCTCGCGAAACGCATCTGAAAATTCGGATAAAGAATTACATGGCTGAGGTCAGGCTGACAGTTTCCACCAGTCTTCCTATTGGTTCGCTCACGCTGTGATCATTGGCTTATTCTTCCAGGGAAAGAGCATGGACCACACCGAAACAGCGAGTTGCCCACCACCCCCATCCTCCGGTCATGGAGGACATTTTTTCCATCATTACCACACCGGCAGAAAGCATAACATTTACATGACAGTCGTTGTGGCAATACGACTCGGGGGTCTCGGTGTCGTACGACACATTTTGACGTGTGTTTTTATACTTAAAATATTTTAAACAAGAACACCTGACAGCCTGCTTCTCAACTGCTATAATATAACGTTATAGCTATAACACTCAACTATAGGACTGCAATCAGTAGGAAACCAGACAGGTAACTTAGATAATGTAAGGTTTAAGCTTGCAGATAACAGAGCGTTGTTATTTAAAAGCAGTATTTTCAACCTGGTTTTGACGAGGAGGCCCTGCTATGGCCGTCCCGACACAACAATGCTGACATGTCACTGGCCTCGCGCAATTTGAAGCCCTCGCAAGGAATGCAGACTCGTCGCGTCTGCAGAGCACATCTCATAACCCACACATTTTATTACGATGATCAAAAGAGGAATTCGATCCGGAAACCGAAAACCCCACAGTTACAACTTGTAATTACCTTATAATTGCTTGCATTTACCCATCCCGTTAGCTCATCAATAGTTTTATCCAAACGAGGTTTTTCCTGGTCGACATCAGACGACCTATGCGGATCGTTGAGGTAGTCAATCAGATCCTGGCCAACCTGCAGCCGCCGAGTCACGTCCTTCTGTAGTACTTGCTGGTAAAAATAGTCCATGTTGTCATTTTCCCCCATTGTTGGTTCTGTGTATTCCGTAGATTTGCCTTATTAGCGAAGTTAAGTCTTTCCAGCAAATCAGAACAAAGAATCGCATTAAATCCACCAAAGTTAATTTCGGATTGTCTTGAGTAAGAACTCTTGCTTTTCAGTCTTATTTTAACTTCGAAGAGGAGCGCAGTGTTCGTTCGTTAGCTAGCTATTTCGATACTGGTCCTGAAGTAGCTAGCAGGCTAGCTAGCCAACGCGTTTCCAACTTCCTTTTTTCTTCCACAAGACGGAAAACTAACAGACAGTAACGTTAAACACTTTATTGCACATTCATAATCGTGGGACCTAGCGAGCTAGACTTTCATATTCTTATCTTGTTGCCAGTCACTCAATCTGTTATGATGGTTAACGTTAGCGAGCTAATGCTATCAACCGGACCTCGCAAGAGGCTCTGTCACCCTCAGGTCCGTGTCCCTCAAGCGTTGGAATCGGCTGCAGATGTTTCGTGCTGTTCCTGTCCTGCTGCTAACGTTAGCTGCTAGTTTCCTATTATTATAGCTACTACAGCAGGCCTGGCGCATCCACTTTTTTATTTTCCATTGTTAATTTGTCACTTCGGACAACTAGTCAAAGTCTTACAATTAAAAAAAGGGAAAGTAAATACCGCTGCACGCTCGTTACCCCTCTATCCCCTATTTCCTATTTACCCTAAACCCCAAATTAACAGTCCTGGCGGCCAGAGATTAAAATCCTCACCCGTACTATAGAACCATCGGTACTCGGCAGAAGACCAGGCTACATTGTCAAGTCCCACTGTAGGGAAGCAATAACCGCGATGGTGTTGTTTTTTAATAGGTTCTCATTGGTCTTCACATTGTGGAGGCGGGACTCTGGATGTCATACATTGTAGTGAATTCGTTGATGTCAGAGACAGCTGGTCCTTGGTTGGAAAAATCTAATGGTGTAGTAAAAAACGGTGTACGACACAACTCATAAATTGTAATTAGACTACGGGTAGAAAATCGGTTTCATCTTGTGAAAATTAAACACAAAGGAACAACTGATTTTTCCTTCTTAATTTTGTCTTTATCAATTATTATATATGGATTGTACTGCTCATCCGTTGAGCACACATACGCAGACATCGCAAGCAAAGCACGATGAAGTATAAATAAAAAAACCCTTGACTTGCAGAAAAGTTGACATTTTCACAAGCCTTTTTATTTAACCTCCTAAGACCTGGCGTACACATGCGTGGACTCCACATTTTGGGCTGTACAACCATAATACTTCATTCTTAAGACCGAGAGTCCACATATGTGGACATCATTTTTCTCAGAAACTACATCATGTCAAAAGATGATGCTTAGTTTTTATACTTATCAGGTGCCAATAAGCCCAAATAGCAAAGAGAAATTAAAAATGCATACCAAAAAGAGTGCGGGTCTTAGGAGGTTAAATTAAAATTTACCATGTATTGATGTTGAACAGGGATCACCATCAGTGATAATTCTCAGTAATAAAGCTCCCTTGAATTGTTTTATTAATTTTAGAAATCACACATGAAGATGAATAGGTTTGATGGTATTTGATAAGGAACTAGAACATTTTCAATATACAATTTAAACTACTTTATGAAAAATCTTAAAATTCCTTTCACTTTCCTTTGAATTGTCAATCACTACTGTCATGCAACAAATGAAATAAATACCCTTACAAAGACAGTAGCTGGTTTAGCTGGAACTAAGCCTATGATGGATCATGCTTGTGTTTGTTTGGGCTCCAGAATTATTAGCACCCTTAATAAAAAAAGAGAGAAAAGGCTGCATATAATAAACAATGTATAATGATTTTATTCTATATTCAAACCTTTATTTCAAAACATTTACACTGTTTCAATGTAATGTCATTTTATTTAGTAATCTCATTTCTTCTGATAACGACAGGTGCCAAAATTATTGGCATCCCTAACAATTATTGTAGATAAAATCAAACAAAGTGAAATTGCCAATACAAGCCTGGTCCTGGGGGGTATTTCACGATGCAGGGCCCTGTTCCACTATGCAGAATTACTGAGTTAGCCGCATAAGTCCATACCACATAAATAAAACCCAGGACAGCTCTTTTTACTTCAGCCCATGTTCCAGATTTTGCCAGGTTCTAAGGTTAACTCAATGCAGTAATCTGGCTGACTCACTAATCATGCTTTGTGGAATAGGCCTATCTGAGCTCTCTGAATAATTGCACTGAGTAAAACCTGGAACCCTCCCAAATCTGGAACATGGACTGAAGTAACAGCTTTTCTGGTTTTAATCAACACAGTTATGTAGTTAACTCAGTAATCCTGCTGTAGTTCAGTTTGTTAATCACTTTTATGAATTTAAGTAATACGGTCAGGAACTACAGTTCCGAGACAAATACAAATTCAAAAGTCCTAGATGAAAGTACAAAATATAACAAGGGGCTAAAGATAGAGACATGTGAAAACAAGTGACAATAGATTTTAGGGATTCCCACCAAGTCAAAGTAAGGTTGCTGCGGAAAATGGGAAACAAGCGAGCAGTTCTCATGGGAATGAGGAGGTCATTCCACCACTGGGGAGCTAGAGTGGAGAAGCTCCGCAGTTGGCACGAGCGAGAGCCATTCATATGGCTGGCAAGATGTGCAAGTCAGCCTGTGGCAGCAGAGCGGAGTGGTCAAGCTGGTGCGTAGGGTTGAATGTCCTGTCAGTAGGGTGGTGCTGTCCTGTTGGCTGCAATTTTTAATCTGAACCTGGCACATTAGCTAGCCAGTGGAGTGACTTTAGCAGGGATGTGACATGTGAGAATTTAGAGTGGTTGAAAACAAGTCAGGCCACCACATTCTGGATGAGTTGTAGCAGATAGATGGCGTAGGAGTAGTAGGGAGTTGCAGTAATCTAGTCAGGAGATTACCAAATCCTGGAGGGGTAGCTGGATAGAGCACGTGGTCAGGTATAGTTAAATCCCCCTGATGTTATACTAAAGGAATTTTCTGGACCATGATGTTACTGCAATTTGCTCTTTGAAGCACGTTTTGAAAGCCTCAATGAAATTCTGAATTTACTATGCTTGAAGAGATGAAGCATCGTAAGTCTTTCCTCAGAACTTTTATCTTGGATAACCTGGAATCATGTTGCTTGCCCTTGTTTGCCCTTTTTCCAGCACCTATCTTGTAACACCGTCCCCAGACCTGCACACAATACTTTATGGTCAGATAATGGCATTGTAAACATTTTTTACAGCTACAGCACAGTGACTAGAAAGGCTTTGATCAATTATTACGCCCACATGTTTTTTCCCCGCAGTGTGCAGTCTCCAGTGACTTATATTACTACCTACATTCACCTTTACATTTAATTATACTGAATTTAATTTGTCAGGTTCCACCCAATTCTGGATTCTGTTGGATTACTTTAATAGATTCCAAACTTAGCTAAACCTCCCAGTCTTGTATCATCTGCAAATTTAGCAAATGTACTTTCAATGTCCTTCTCAAGGCCATTCATGTCAATGAAGAAGAGAAGTGGTCCCAGTGGTACCAATCGTTGAGGGACTCCACTTTCCAGACTACCCTGTTCAGATAAGATCCCTCCTATTACCATTCTGTGTGTTCTATCCTATAACCAGTTCTAAAACCAATCTGAAATGCCTCCAGTAATTCCTACCATCTTCATTGTGATAATGCATCTGTCATATGGGACCAAATGCATTTGGAAATCAAAACATATAATATCATAGCCCCCACTACCACACTTGGTAGTGCCCTTAAAGGACAGATATTTTTTGTCCACAGAGCACAAAATGGGCTGGGTTTCCTTGGGACGGGAATAACGGTTGATGTCTTCCATAGTACTGGAATGGTGGCGGTATGGTTAGCATTCATATAGTGCCTTTATCCAAAGCGCTGTACAATCGATGCTTCTGATTCACCCATTCATACACACACTCACACACCAACAGTGATTGGCCGCCATGCCATGCCCAACTAGCTTATCAGGAGCATTTGGGGGTTAGGTGTCTTGCTCAGGGACACTTTGACACACCCAGGTCAGAATCGAATCGGCAACCCTCCGACTGCCAGACGACTGCTCTTACCACCTGAGCCAATGTTGCCCCAACATGGATGGTATGGATTCCTCGAACAGGATCAGAGCAAGTTCCAAGGCAAAGCACATGAGGACCTGCCCCGAGATACCACCTGGACCAGATGGCTTGTTGTTGGTGTCAAACAGAGTGTAAATGTTGTTGTGATCACAAGCAAAGGTTGTGTTGTGTTGCGAAGGTCTCCAGCGTCCCTCAACCACCTTAGTCTCTCCAGCCTTTCCGAGCCATCCTAGCTTCCCAGTACCCCGTTCCTCTCCGGGGTTACCTGAGTTTCCATAACATTCCTGCTGCCTGAGTTGTTCCTGTCAAAACCTGTGCTGTTTTGTCACTTTATCCCTGAGTCTACGTTTGGTCCTTTTGTCCTGAAGCCTGACAGGTTTAGAGTTTTTGACGATTCTGCTGGCCAAAAGAATGCCAAAATGTGTCATGACCATCCCATGTGAAAACCATATTGCCTATCCCTTAGGATGCTATTATCTTTATTATTACTATTATTATTATTATTATTATTATTATTATTATTATTATTATTTAATATTTAATATTTTTTTCTCTGGATCAGTACAGTCCCCTTTCTTATATATTGCTATTACGTTGCCTTGTTTTCAGTCCAGTATTCCAGTATTTCTCAATTTTCTAAAGTCTCTAGAAAAATAGAAAAATCACTCCCATAAATCTCTGTCAAATAACTTTCTTATTTTTGAACGTAATATCATTTCGTTTTTTGTGTTATGTAGGGGAGACTTGTGACTCTCAAATGTGTCAAACTGATGAACAGTAAAAGCAGGGTTGTATTTCAAAATCATGCCTATATTTTCCTAATTTGACTCCATACAACCTATCCTTGTATTGTAGGATGATATACCTGAACTGACATTTTGATTTTGGAGATATACTCAAGGGAACATATTTTTTAGCAAGTGAAAATAATGTTTTCTTTCTTTTATATTCAAGTTAGCCTATGCATTGTCTTTCCTGTTGCTGTAATGAAGTAGGCACATTAGGCCTATATTTATACTCACTGATCTGTCACGTTTCAGGTCTGTCTTGCCATGTTTTATGTTTATTCATGTTGTCTTAGTCACGTAGTGTCTTATCATGTATTATGTTAGTCTAGGTTCGTCATGTTGTTTAGTTATGTTTCGTTACGATTTATTTTCTTGTCATGTCTAGTTATGTTTCGTACGATTATATTACCTTGTTATGTGAGTGGTTATCGTCTTAGTTTCGCTTTGTGTTATGTTTTGATTTATGTTTATTGTTACGTTAACTGGTCGTTGTTTATGCATACACTTTTACATGTCTTTCCGCAAACCTTGCGTTCCGCCTTTTCTCTCTCTCTCTTTCTGTCATTCACTCCCTAATTGTTTCCATTTGTCTATTTACTAAAACTACTAACGCTAGATCAGGATTGGGTAGAAACTAACAAACTAATAATGTGTTCATGTTACCTTACGTTTCTCGTGCATGTCATTTACTAATTTACTAATGCTAGGGCAGGATAGGTTTATTACTAACGATTACTAATCACCTTGTTAAACTTGTCATCCATCGCACCTGTTTTCCATTTCCTTGCTACGCTCTAACTAATTGTCTACACCTGTCTACACCCGCATTTATAGCCCAGTCGCGCAACTGTTCTTCGCGAAATTGTCTGCCTCTGTTTACCACGCAACTCTTGAGCATTACTAT
The DNA here is from genome assembly GCF_963514075.1 of Conger conger. Classification (NCBI taxonomy): domain Eukaryota; kingdom Metazoa; phylum Chordata; class Actinopteri; order Anguilliformes; family Congridae; genus Conger; species Conger conger. The sequence goes on from NC_083760.1 coordinate 46,797,142, forward strand.
TATTGATTACACGTTACGATCCAAGCCTGTTTACCGACCATTGTTTATTGATTTCTGTTTTGTTGACCACTGTTTGTTTTTGACCTCGTCCTCGCCTACCGTTTTGTACTTTTGCTTCGCTGATTGTTTCATGGTTTCGACTCCCGCTTCGCCCACGACTACGCCTCTGCCTGCCGTCCGCCTGTTCATCTGCCCCGCTGACAGCTCTCCTGCTACCGGACCTCCCTGCACGTCTACCGACTACGAGTTTGCCTCTTCCCTCGACACCGTGCTTTTTGTTTGTTTACTATTTGTTTGGCTGGATCTACGTGTACGGACTTTGCTTGTTCTGACTACGCTCCTGGGATTCGTCCCGAATAAAGCCCTGAGGGGTCTTTATATAACTATTGTTTCTGAGTCGTGCATTTTGGGTCCAACCCCCACGCACCCGTCTCATGATCACTTTATTAGGTAGACCTGTACACCAGCTTGTTAATGCAAATATTTAATCAGCCGATCATGTGGCAGCAACTACATGCATATAAAAGCATGCAGGCATGGCCAAGAGGTTCAGTTGTTGTTCAGACCAAATGACTCTTCTTCTCCGAAGCCATGCTGTTGTAATAGATGCAGTATGTGGTTTAGCATTGTCTTGCTGGAATATGCAAGACCTTACCTGAAAAAGACGTCGTCTAGATGGGAGCATGTGTTGCTCTAAAACCTATATACCTTTCAGAATTGATGGTTCCTTTCCAGATGTGCAAGCTGCCCATTCCAAAGGCACTAATGCACCCCCATACCATCAGAGATGCAGGCTTTTGTACTGAGCGCTGATGATCCGGATGATCCCTCATCTTTAGTCCGGAGGACGTGGCGTCCATGGTTTCCAAAAACAATCTAAAATTTTGATTTGTCTGACCACAGAACAGTTTTCCACTTTGCCTCAGTCCATTTTAAATGAGCTTTGGCCCAGAGAAGACGACGGCGTTTCTGGATCGTGTTCACATATGGCTTCTTCTTTGTATGATAGAGCTTTAACTTACGTTTGTGGATGGCTCGGCGAACTGTGTTCACAGACAATGATTTCCGGAAGTGATCCTGAGCCCATGCAGTGATTTCTGTTACAGAATCATGCCTGTTTTTAATGCAGTGCCGTCTGAGGGCCCGAAGATCACGGGCATCCAGTATTGGTTTTCGGCCTTGTCCCTTGCGCGCAGAGATTTCTCCAGATTCTCTTAATCTTTTGATTATATTATGTACTGTAGATGATGAGATTTTCAAAGTCTTTGCAATTTTACGTTGAGGAATATTATTCTGAAATTTTTCCACAATTAGTAGACGCAGTCTTTCACAGATTGGTGATCCTCTGCCCATCTTTACTTCTGAGAGACTATGCCTCTCTAAGATGCCCTTTTGATACCCAATCATGTTACTGGCCTGTTGCCAATGAACCTAATTGCAAAATGTTCCTTTCTTTTTAGTACTACTTGCTTTTCCAGCCTTTTATTGCCCCCATCCCAACTTTTTTGAGACGTGTTGCTGCCATCAAATTCAAAATTACTTTATTTGTTCCTTAAAATGGTACATTTTCTCAATTTAAATATTTGATATGTTTTCTTTGATCTATTCTGAATGAAATATGGGTTGCAAATCATTGTATTCTGTTTTTATTTACATTTTACAAAGCATCCCAACTTTTTTGGAATTGGGCTTGTACTTTGATTGAATTTTTTGGTTAACTGCCCCTTAACTGCCCCTTGGTTGCTAAGGTGTTGCTAGGTGGTTGCTAGACTGTTGCTAGGTGGTTGCTATGTGGTTGCTGTGGTGTTACTAGGTGGTTGCTAGGGTATTGGTAAGGTGTTAATAGGTGGTTGCTTATGTGTTCCCATGTGGTTGCTACATGGTTACTAAGGTGTTATGAGATAGTTGCTAGGTGGTCACTAAGGTGTTACTATGTGGTTGCTAGGGTGTTCCTAAGTGGTTACTAAGGTGTTGCGAACTAGCAGAGTAGTTGCTAGGTGGTTGCTATGGTGTTACTAGGTGGTTACAAGGCAGATGCTAAGGTATTCCTATGTGGTAGCTAGTGTGTTGCCAGATGGTTGCTTTGGTGTTGCTAGGTTATTGCTAAGGGGTTGCTAGGAGGTAGCTATAGTGTTTCCAGGTGGTTGCTAGGGTGTTACTAGGTGGTTACAAGGCAGATGCTAAGGTATTCCTATGTGGTAGCTAGTGTGTTGCCAGATGGTTGCTTTGGTGTTGCTAGGTTATTGCTAAGGGGTTGCTAGGAGGTAGCTATAGTGTTGCCAGGTGGTTGCTAGGGTGTGTAGGTTGTTGCTAGGGTGTTGCTATGGTGTTGCTCAGTGGTTGTAATGGTGTTGCTAGGTGGTTGCTAAGGTGTTGTTAAGTGGTTACTAGGTGGTTGCTAAGGTGCTGTTATGTGGTTGCTAATGTGTTGCCAGGTGGTTGCTAGGGTGTTTCTAGGTGTCGGTAGGTTGTTGCTGAGTGGGTGCTAAGGTCATTGCTAGGGTGTTGTTAGGTGGTTACTAAGGTGTTGCTAAGTGGTTGCTATGGTGTTGCTAGGTGGTTGCCAGGTGGTTGGTGGTTGCTAGGGTGTTGCTATGCTGTTGTTATTCAATTAATTGAATAAAGTTACATTTTTGGAAAATATGACATTTTATTCAGTGATCAATAACCTTTTTAAAATGACTGAACCTGAACATAGAAATTGTTCAGCTAATTTAAAACAAAAGATGTCCGGTAGACTTAAATATTTTTTCATCTGAAGACTTCATATGTTGCTTGTCAGTTGCTAGACGTTTGCTTGGCATTTATACCAGCCAATAAGATGATACTGCATAATGCCAAGAAATTGGTTTCATGGCAGCATATAAAGCACTTTATGTATGCAGTCAGTTATGAGCTCTAGATCAACTCAGTTTGAGGGCAGTGGCTGATGTGACATTCCAGGGTTCCATCAGGCTAAATTGCATATCAAATGTGGATTGGCTGAACTGCATTATGTGTGTTAGAGAACCAGAGTGTGAAGAAAGCTGTTCTCAAACAAATGCTTATAATTCAAAAAATACAACCCAAAGGTTAACATAGCGAGAATCAGTATGATGTATAAAGAATCAGTTGTTATTTGGACAAAATTACTGGATGTTTTGCGGGGTTTGGTCGTTCGTAGAATGGTTGAAGGTATAATACTTTAATCTGTGCCCCACTAGTTTTACCTAATCCTCATTTTGGATTTGCAGTCAGGTTTGGTTTAAGGATATATGGAAATGCTGAACATTTTGATGTATAATATACAGTATGTATGTTGTGTAGGAATTGAGAGAGTAATGGCAGTTTAAAAAAAATGTCAAGCATGAACTAGCAGGCTTAGAGCCAGCCCACTAATAAAGAATAAAGAGTGGAGATAACATAAGTGTGCTAGTTTACAGGTAGCCCACTAATAAAGTTGACTTTCGAATAACAGTAGTGTGTTGCTTTGCAATCACACTAATAAAGTTGACTTATGAATAGGAGTAGTGTGGTGCTTTGCAATCACACTAAATATAATATAGTTGACTTTCAAATAACAGTAATGTGTTCCTTCGCAATCACACTAATGAGGAATTTCATAGAGATTATACCAAATTCATGATAGAAATGTTAGAAAAGAGCTATGCGGAAGAGATTCTCATTGATGAAGTTCATAAAGACAGTGGCAGGAAATGGTATATTTCACACCAGCTCGGGTCTACCAGCTAAGCATAAGATAAGAGTTGTGTCTGATTGTGCTGCGACTTATCAAGGAATCTCCCTGAATTCACATCTTCCTCAGGGGCCAGACCTAACTAGCTCTCTATTTGGGGTTCTGATGAGATTCAGGCTTTCATGTATGATGTTGAAGGCATGTTTCATCAGGTTAGGGTCCCTGCTGAAGACTCCGATCTGCTTAAATTTATGTGGTGGCCACTGGGTGACATTAAATTGGAACTGAAGGAATACAGAATGGTAGTTCCTTTGTTCAGCGCAACATCTTCACCAAGCTGTGCGAGTTATGCGCTACGAAGGTATGTACAGGCCAACCAAGCTGAAGTCACTCCAGATGCAACATACACAGTGCTATGAAACCTTGACAAAGATGGCCTCCAGTCTGTTATATCTGAGAGGCAGGCAGTTGCGGTGATACAGGATCTGAAGGCTTTATGTGCCACTGGATGTTTCAAGCTGACTAAATGGTTAGCTCACAGGCGCATGGTGTTGGCTTCTATTCCAGAGGCTGATTGGGCCAAGGAGGTAAAAAACTTAGATCCCAGTTGGGAGAGCTTTCAGGCATTCAGTGGTGTGTGGAGTCTGATAGTTTGATGTTTCAGCATCAAGGTCAGCATTCAGGATACACCACTGGCTAAAAGAAGAGTCCTTTCTATGGGATCAATATGATCCCTTGGGTTTTTTAGCCCCACTCATCCTTCCAGTGAAGCTAATTTTGCAGGAATTATGCAGAATAAAATATACATGGGATGAAAGCATGCCAGACATACTATTGCAGTAGTGGTAACTGTGGGTGACGAATTTGCTTGATTTTAAGGTAGACAGATGTGTGAAGTCAGCAGACTTTGGTGAAGTAGCTTCAGCTGAACTTCATAATTTCTCAGACGCCAGTGAAAGGGGTTAAGGTGTTGTCACCTACTTGTGTATCAAAAACCACCAGGCACAAGTTTACAGTTCATTCCTTTCGGGTAAGGCAAGGGTCACACTGGTAAAGCTAATCACTATTCAATGTCTTGAACTTGCTGCTGCAACTGTAGCAGCCAAAATGGATGAAAGTGGAATTGGATCTGAATCTGAGGTTGGCCTGTTTCACTCCCACCAGCTTTACTTGAACAGAGTGACATCTATGCCAGATGATGATTGAACCAGTTTCAATATTTAGCAGACCTTTTCTGGAAGCACTGGGTGAAGGAGTATTTAACAGGCTTACAGGTGAGACAAAAGTGGTCCTGCCCAACAAGAAATATCTGTGTGGGTGAAATTGTTCTCATAGTGGATGACTCCGCTCTGCAAAGTACATTTTCAATGGGAAAAGTAATCCAGACCTTTGACGACAGCGGAGGCCATGTCCGACAAGCTCAGGTCAAGACCAGCACGAATGTTCTTCTGAGACCCATCTCCAAACTTTGCTTATTGCTTGAAAGTGAGATGTAGATCTACATGTCACTAATGAGACAGAGGTAAAGGCTGTTCTCCATCTGAGTTATGTGCTTGAACTTCTGACTCCACCCCTCCTTTTTACTCAATTACTTTGCATTATGTGAACTGTAACTAAAGGAGTTCCTGCTTATGTACACATATTGCATTGATGGAACAAAGGTGCTTTTCTGTGTATTATGTATGAACATTTGGTTTATGTTTCTTTGTATTACATGGTAAAGTAATTGTTTTGTGGCCAACAGAGACAATGATCTGCTGGTAGATTAGTCAAATTGAATAATGATGGATTTATTTGTTTGATCAAAATTTTTGTTTAAAGTCTAATTCATGTTTAGAATCAGTTGTTCTTTGGATATTTTGTGGGATTTGGTAATTTGTGGATATTGTTGAAGGTATAATAATAATCTGTGCTCCACTAGTTTTACCTAATCCTTTTATTGGATTTCCGATCAGGTTTGGTTTAAGGATATATGGAAGCAGATGGTGGAGCAACAATTTTCTGAACGTGCACAGGTGAAATTTGTTCCTGAACTACTGAAATTTAGTAAGGTCTAATGAAAGGAAACATGTAAAAGTAACGTACACTAATCTGGTCTTCTCGTGTATGGCTTTTAATTTTTTGTAAGTGAATAAACAACTTTACTTACATCAAAGTGCACACGGATGTTGAGTTGTTTGTAATGGTGGCATGAGAAAGATTGCGAGTCAAGAACTAACATCTCCAAAGAATTGGCGCGTGAATTCAAGCTGCCAGCAAACTGAAGGTAGCTTTCATTTAAATTAAGATGGCCCAAATTAAAATGCAATTACATTATTTTCAGCAGGGTACTCCATTTATTTATTTTTTCATAAATAAGATACTAGGACCAGTGGTCATAAGCAGTATCAGTTACATGGTTAACCGTTTTGAAATTGGGATGGTAACCATTTACAAAAACTGATTATTTGTCACATCCCTTGTGCAAAATTGTGCATGCATGCACCTCTCAGCACTTGTCACCCAAGGCAACTGCCTAAGTCGCCTATGCCAGTAACCACTACTGTATTAGCCCACTTGTCAAGAAAAAGGTGAAGGATTATTCATCTGACCATATCCCTTTTTTTCCACATCTCTGTAGACCAGTCCATATGGTTTTTGCACCACTGAACATTCTAATGTGCCTTCATCTTTGTAATACGGCATTTATGCACTGCAACCCTACTATAATGTCCCTCTGTATGTAGTCTCTGATGGACTGTTCTTGCGGACAGTCTGATCACATCCTGCATTGACATTCTCAGTCAGCTAAGGAAGAGTTGCTCTTCTATTTTTCTTATATATCACACTAATGCATGAGCATCACAGTCATTAAATGTGTACCTTTGACCACAATTTCTGACCCTACTGTTCCCATAGATCTAAATGCAGATGTCACTTTCATCACGGTTCCGATTAAAACACTAGCCAGTAGAGCATTCTTTGTGATTGAAATTCAGACCATTCGTGCCCCAATAATCAACCCTCTTTCAAAGTGACTTTGATATTTCCCTCTTGCAATCTTGGTCCAAATTCGAGGTCAACTGGGCCTTTTCAGCATTTTGTTTACATGCCAGAGAGCATGGTAGGATGTTAATTGCTTAATTGTATCATGCAGTACACCTGAATGAAAGCATCTGTATTTGTTATATTTCTCCACTCATTTAATCAGGGTTTAATTTGTCACCCATGACACATTTCCCGTGCTATGTGAATTATAAAGGAATTGAAGTTGTTATAAAAACACTGGACGTGGAGTCCCCAAATAAATCCACGCAATCCGTATGAAGAAAATGTTCATTTAAACACGCCATTTGGAATTCCGTGAAGCACTTTGCACAGCACTTGGCACAGACGGTGTTCAGTTAGTTGGAGCTAGCCAGTCAATCAGATCAGAGGTTTGTCGATCAATGCCTTCTTATGGATATCAGGACCTAAAATAAAACACTGGAAACTTTCAATGGAACCAACCAAAATCATATATTCCTTTTTATATAAAAAAAATTTCACCAAAGTCAAAGTTTCATAATTATTGGCACCACTGGTTTAGTACAGCATGGAGTCTTTTTCTGTAATGCATGACAAGGTTAAGGAACACATTTGGAGGGCAGTGTTCCTTACCCTTGTCAGACAATTGTTCTATGCAGATCCTTTCAAGATCCCTCACATTCTTGGGTTTGTGATTTGGATTGAGATTGGATTGAGGTCTGACCCCTGATATGGCCATTGCACAATATTGATTTTGTTGTCACAGACCCATTTCCCCGTGGATTTCGGGGTATTGCCTTGATGGACTTGACTCCAACACATACAAAATCATCAAATCATCAAAATACACACTGAAATGGTAAAGTGAAAACAGCATCCATGTTCTGCAATGGCCATCTCAGTCTCCAGACTTAAATCCCGTCAAAAACCTGTGGTCTGAACTGAAGAGGGGGCTGCATACCCAATGATACCAATGATTCTGAAAAGTTCTACCAAAAATCACAGGAAAAGACTAATGGCTGTCATCTTTGCCAGGGGTGTTAGCACAAAGTATTACACCAGGGCTGCCAATAATTGTGAAAACTGTTTTTTAAAGAAATATATATTTTTTTTGATTCCATTTAATCATTAATGAAGCACATTACTTTACACATGCTGTGAAAAACCTTATGTCAAGAACCATACTTCTTTACAGTATTTTTAGTGCATATTCATCAAGTCTTTTTTGTGCATATTTATCAAAAATACTGGAACCCACTGCCAATATCTTCACAATAATTATATTTGCAATGTACTCAGTGAGCATTCAAATTGTAAATCCTCAGTTTGTAATCAAAAGCTGAGTTGTACGATATTATAATTGTGTCCAATAAAGCACTTAAATGAATACTAATAATTTATTGAGGGTGCTTGCAAGTTACAGCATTGCACAGTAACACCAACCTACAATCACTGTAATTCAGGGTAATATCTCCATCTAGTGGAGATTCCAGTTGAAATGTAGAGATTCTAAACCACCAAAAAACATTTTATTTAAAAAGACCATGATTATTATTATTATTATTATTATTATTATTATTATTATTGTTATTGTCGTTGTTGTTCTTGTTGTTGTTGTTGTTATATGAACCAAAGATAATATTATTTCCCATCTCTTCTGTAAAGACAGAAGTGTTAGAATGTTAGATCACCATACTGAGCCTGTCATGAATGGCTGGTATGCTACAGAATCTGACAAGCTATTATTGATTATGTTACCATAGTGTGAAGTGCAGTCTGCAATGAATTAAACTGATCTGACAGCAGGTTATCACACCAGCAGCAGCACAACAAGAGAGACACTAGCATCAAACAAAAGAAGAAAAATGGAAATTAAAAACAAAATGGAAATTGTCAGAGCGGAAGGGGAGTGGATAGAGGGGATTCAGCAGTTTGATGGGCAGCGGGGAAGCCACATTCAGTTTACAGGGAATGTGAAAGATGAGGGAAATAAGGGAATATCGTGCCCCCTTCCTGATTTCCTACATTATTGCATATTTGTTACACTGAATGTTTTCAGATCTATTATTAGATACAGGGAACCTGAGTAAGCACAGATCACATTTTTTATCAAACTCAACACAAAAACTAAGTTTGAAGTGACAAATAATGTCATAATGGTTGGCAAAAGCCAAAAAAGACAGGACATTCAACCAAAAAACTATGTTTTAAAGAAGAGACAATGATTGGCAAAAGCCAAAAAAGACAGGAAATTCGCAGAAGCACCGAGAACATTATCTTGACCTATGTGTAGTGAGATGCGTGTATTAACGATCACGCAAATATTTATATTCTCCTCCAGTGCGCATAATAATGATCACGCAAATATTTATAATCTCTAGTGCACAAGGCGTACTTGGGTGTCATCTCCTTTCTCTCTCCCGTTGTCTATCTAGTCAAATATTTACCTGTTCGCCAGGAAGTGATTGACATCCATCAGCGCCACTGATAGAGTTAGGGAGGGTGCGCTGTCTAACAGGTGCGTAGAGCATTGAATATAGGACAGGTACACCCGCCTCTTTCTTGTCTCTTTCTTTGCACCCTCGTGGCTGGGCTGTAGGAGATTGTTTGGCGTGAGTGATCCTCTAAAGGATGCTAAATTAATTCACGTACTTCTATATTTTAAATTATACGCTGTTTTAATCTGAACACTTTATGTCCCAGTGTGTGTTTATTGTCGGGCCGAAGTTAAGACGCAACTATCGGCAATAATCAAGTTCCACTGCTGAATCAGTAAAGGGTACGTTTTACAATAGATTCTCTATTGTGTTTTGTAAATGTAGTTTTGTTAAACTTCTATTAAGGTTTTCTCCAGTGCCTGGGTGTTAGTTCTGCATAGTGACTGTATGATTATCATTTTGATATTCTATCGGCTCCATTACAGCCATGAATAAATCTGACCGCCTACTGTTGTGTTTTGCTAGCTGACTTTACATTGGATGTCGACAGCTATGATGTTTTCACTCATTAGATAAAGCAACGATGCTCTGGTTCAGTTGTAACCAGGTAATTTAGCTAGCTTGCTAGCCCCGGACTCTCAAAAGAATTATAGAATTATAAGAATTATTATTACAGACTGTGATGACATAGCCAACGTGATTAGCTGCCCACTTTATAATTTGTATGGAGTTAAATAAGAAAAAACAAGCAGAACAAATACATTTCTCATTAAAATCAATTTACTATATGGGAATGAATGTGCGCATCAACCTTCGAGAAATTAACCTCGGCGATTCTCTAACTTTGATGCAGCCATCAAACGTGACACGATGGCTACAGTGGATGCGCTGTTATTAATTGTTATGGCTATTGACCCACCGACAACCGAACATTTTTGCATCACTGCCAATAATAACTTTGATCACTTACCAACTTATTCTGCTTAATTGAAAGAAGTATCCACAGCCAAGATTTTGATATATTTCCGGGATAAATCTTTTATTTAAACATTGTCCTTTTTTTAAACCTCTGTTAATGAAACATTGATAGTGCACATTCCAGGATATTGGATATGTTGCATCTGCTATTTCAACTGCACATTTAATTACATTCATGCCTAATGCCTAACATAAGCCCCTTTTCCATGACATTTTGTAGCAAATTGGTGCCTGTATTGCTATAACTTTGTAGCAATTTAAGATTACTTTAAACGCTTTTCCAGTAATAGAATATGGTGGTCGCACATTAAATTGACATAATAACGCCCTGTTCAAAGTTCACTTTGGCTATCAGGTAATCAATCCCCTCGTACTGACTACTGATTCCAATTGTCGTCACGTGCGGTCTGATTGCCGAGGAGTGTCAGCTGTGTGCCTTTCTATTTAAGTCCTGACTTAATTTGTTTGTGCACTAATGTGAGGTGTGGATGGACCAGGAGCATTTACCCATGGGGTTGCTGAACATGCAGCGGTCTGTGATCTTATTTTTTTCTTCACCTTTTTTTTTGTGCGTTGAAGGACGGGATTCCTTTGGGAATGGAGACCCAGTCAGAATCTTCCTTCTGTCTAGGCCAAGTGTTGGGGTGGGAGTTTCACCCTGTGCTGCATGCTTACTCTCCGATACTGTTCGTCCACCAAGGTTATCACCTTGTGTTACCTGCTACCTTTGTTAAGTAGGGTAGGCTGAGTTTAAAGTGGATGGTGGAAGTGCTGAGGCCCGCTTGTAATTAAGATGACAAAGCTGACAGCCGCTTTACATTTGTTTCTTTACAGCGAGGTGTTACTTTTTTTATTCAAAATGTTTTCATTCTCGTCATAGTTTAGTGTCAGTTATTGTATGGGTTGCACTGAGGCTATACACCACTGTCGAAGGTAACATCCCTATGAGAGAGCATTTTGCACCTTCGGTACCCGGGGATTTGAGGAGGAAGGAAGTCTTTGTGGTGGGTTGTGTAGTTTGCTTACTTCTGCATGGTTTTCCCGGGCGGGATGTTCATTCGTTTCATTTCCTTCTTGGTGCAGGTCTGTTTTATTTGTAACACTAGGTTAAATATGCAAGTTTGGAGTGTCGCTCATCCCCATAGGAGCGTTGCGAATCTCCAATAGCCCGGAGTTGTGGTTGTTCGCATATGTACAGTGGTGTGAAAAAGAGTTTGCCCCCTTCCTGATTTTTTTTATTTTTTTGCATGTTGTCACACTTAAATGTTTCACATCATCAAACAAATTAAAATATTAGTCAAAGACAACACAAGTAAACACAAAATGCAGTTTTTAAATGAAGGTTTTTATTGTTAAGGGAGAAAAAAAATCCAAACCTACATGGCCCTGTGTGAAAAAGTGATTGCCCCCTAAACCTAATAACTGGTTGGGCCACCCTTAGCAGCAACAATTGCAATCAAGTGTTTGCGATAACTTGCAATGAGTCTCTTACAGCGCTGTGGAGGAATTTTGGCCCACTCATCTTTGCAGAATTGTTGTAATTCAGCCACATTGGAGGGTTTTCGAGCATGAACCGCCTTTTTAAGGTCATGCCACAGCATCTCAATAGGATTCAGGTCAGGACTTTGACTAGGCCACTCCAAAGTCTTCATTTTGTTTTTCTTCAGCCATTCAGAGGTGGACTTGCTGGTGTGTTTTGGATCATTGTCCTGCTGCAGAACCCAAGTTCGTTTCAGCTTGAGGTCACGAACAGATGGCCGGACATTCTCCTTCAGGATTTTTTGGTAGACAGCAGAATTCATGGTTCCATTTATCACAGCAAGTCTTCCAGGTCCTGAAGCAGCAAAACAGCCCCAGACCATCACACTACCGCCATATTTTACTGTTGGTATGATGTTCTTTTTCTGAAATGCGGTGTTACTTTTACGCCAGATGTAATGGGACGCACACCTTCCAAAAAGTTCAACTTTTGTCTCGTCAGACCACAGAGTATTTTCCCAAAAGTCTTGGGGATCATCAAGATGTTTTATGGCAAAATTGAGACGAGCCTTAATGTTCTTTTTGCTCAGCAGTGGTTTTCGTCTTGGAACTCTGCCATGCAGGCCATTTATGCCCAGTCTCTTTCTTATGGTGGAGTCATGAACACTGACCTTAACTGAGGCAAGTGAGGCCTGCAGTTCTTTGGATGTTGTTGTGGGGTCTTTTGTGGATAATGGCTCTCACTGTGTCCCAAAGCTTTAGAAATGGCTTTATAACCTTTTCCAGACTGATAGATCTCAATTACTTTCTTTCTCATTTGTTCCTGAATTTCTTTAGATCTCGGCTTGTCTAGCTTTTGAGGATCATTTGGTCTACTTCACTTTGTCAGGCAGGTCATATTCCAGTGATTTCTTGATTGAGAACAGGTGTGGCAGTAATCAGGCCTGGGTGTGGCTAGAGAGATTGAACTCAGGTTTGATAAACCACAGTTAAGTTATGTTTTAACAGGGGGGGCAATCACTTTTTCACACAGGGCCATGTAGGTTTGGATTTTTTTTTTCTCCCTTAATAATAAAAACCTTTATTATTAAAAAAGCATTTTGTGTTTACTTGTGTTGTCTTTGACTAATATTAAAATTTGTTTGATCTGAAACATTTAAGTGTGACAAACATGCAAAAAAAATAAGAAATCAGGAAGGGGGCAAACACTTTTTCACACCATTGTATCTCACTTCCTCTTAGGTCTCCCGCACTGGCGGTGGAGCCTTGAAGCAATTTGTAGCTGTGCCAATATTAATTTATGTTTGCTATTAGTGTGGCTTTTCATTAAGTCTGAATGCACAGTGTTTAGAGGTCATGCCACTCGGTTGGAGAGCTCTGCAACTCTTGGTGGCCAGGGGTTTCTGTGTTTGATACCCGTGTAGCTGTTCTTTTGCACTTTCTGCTAATGTATAAATAATCCTGTTTTGTCAGGGACATTCAAGGTGTAATGCTGTTTTGTGTATTTTAGTCTTGGTATAGGCGTTCTGCTTCGGTTGTTGGAGTAGGGTTAATGCAATGTTGTTTAGTTTAATCCTGCTTTGTCAGGGAATTAGATTGTAAAGGTTTTTTTGTGTATTCTAGTTTTGGGGCCAGTATTCCTGCTGTGGAATCAGAGACGGGATGTCTTGTATGTCTTATGTTGTCAGGTTACCATTCCAGTCCTAGGTAGGCTATAACGCAGTTGGGAGCTTGGGTCTCCCTTGCACTATAGGTGTACCTAAATTCTACTCGCCTAGTTTTATGACCACCATAATCTGTAGGACGTAAGGTTGAGTTTGCCTATCATTTGTTTCCTTCTCGACTGTTTTGATAGGTTGTTTTATTGGTTGGCTAATGGAGGGAGGTATTTAATCCCTTTCTTGTTTACTCCTTCCTCTCCTGGGGTGTATCCCTTGTCTCTAGGGATGCCCCCAGAAAACATTAGTGGTTCTCACATCTTGTGGGTAACTTTTAGAACCCAATACCAAGTTGCAGCATTATAATTATTGAATGGAAAACACGTAATCCTGTTTAACCCACGTTTAAGCCACGTGGCCAGAGTGGATTTATTTCCATTCAATCATTTTTAACAGTGAAAGCAATACAACTAACAGTTCAATTTGTATAAGCCATTTAAATATACTATTGTTTTTAGCAGCAGGCTGTCAGGTACCTTAGTGGTACCTTGTTTTGTGACAAAACAAGCTTGGGGGGGGACCTCAACTTCTATGCATTTTATACCTTCACTGACAACATGAATAAGCCTAAAATTGATATTCTTTTCAGAACCAAATCCATAATAAATTTTATTTCGGAGGCGGAGAAACAGAAATATTAGGTATTTATTAGTTATTTTTCTACTATTATGTTCTATTCTACTGCTGTAGCCTATCCACTTAGAATTATGATTTGTTGTGTGTTCAGAGATGCACTTCTGCATACCACTGTTGTTATGTGTGGTTATTTGCATTACTGTCACCTTCCTGTCAGCTTTGACTAGTCTGGCTATTCTCTTCTGACATCTCATTAACAAGGCCTTTTCTGTCTGCAGATCTGCTGCTCATACCATTCTTTGCAAACCCTAGAGACTAGTGTATGTGAAAATCCCAGGAGATCAGCAGATTCTGAGATACTCAAACGACCCTGTCTGCCACCAATAATCATTCCATGGTCAAAGTCACTGAGATCACTTTTCTTCCCCATTCTGATGGCTGATGTGGACATTAACTGAAGTTCCTGACCCGTATCTGCATGATTGTATGCATTGCACTGCTGCCACACAATTGGCTGATAAGATAATCGCATGAATATGTATGTGTAATAACGTAAAAATATTCCTAATAAAGTGCTTTGTGAGTGTATAATGCTGCTGTTAAACTCACTGTTTGCCCTCATGGTTTCTTTCTGCTAGTCAGGGAGTTTTTCCTTGCCACTTAAGCTCTAAAAGCTTGCTCTGAGGGGGTCTCAGGCCTGGGTTCTTTGTATAGCTACTTTGTGTTGTAAAAAGCGCTAAATAAAATTTAATTTAATTGATACATGTCATTTTCAAACATGCATCTGTTGCATGCTGTGTTTCTTTCATCCTTGGAAAAGCTAAAACATTTCATTAAACTTCCAAAATCTTTGCCCCCGCTCGGTTGTCCCATCCTGAGAAGAGTTTCCATTATCTGATTTCATTCTTGTCTGTTCACCATTGTCTTTTCTAACCTCAGGCCTAGGCCAATGCAAACATAGCTGCTGTCTTGGTAAAATATAGGTCTCTGCATATTTACACCTTTGCTGATGTGGGGCCCATTGCGTTTGGGAAGCTTTGGAATTCCTCCCCTCAGAACTATGTGTTTGGCCTGCATACCATACCTTAATGCCTGCATCCACATGCATCTAAGCACTATCGTCAATTCCAGTCAGATCCACTGTCCTCTCTGATTTCTTCTCTTGCACTTGAAATGGCATGCCAAAGTCTTTAAGACTTTGACTTTATCTACAGATCAGCTTCCAATGTTAGCTTTTCTCTCCTTGGGCTTAGTTGGACCTCTTCCATATGAACAACATGTTTCTTCTCTGAAGCCATGGCCTGTCTGCTTCTGCCTTTATTACCAGCAGTGGATGTATTTGAACTGCTGGTTACATTTGTACTCAGTATTTTAACAGATTTTGTTCTCAGGGCCAATGGCACCCTCTAGTGGCTCTTCCGCTTCATGTGCTCCTGCACCGTCATGCAACAGTAACACAGGACGATTGAAAAGAGACAGCTGTCCTGTCCAAAGGTGTTGCTATAACTCATGAACAGACAGTCAGGACTTGTAGGCAGGCAGAATCATCAGTGCCCCTGCACTAAGTGTTCTATTGTCTCAGAAATACTAGATCGTGAGAGATAGAATGTACATTTTTATAAGCAGTTCCAGCTTTAAGTGGAAATGAATGTGGTGCGATTTGGTTTTCTTAGATCAAATAAATTTTTTCCCGAAGGTGGAGATTAGTAAAGTCTTACTTTAAAGGTACAATAGGTAAGATTTTTGTGTTAAAAAATTGTTACAAGTCCAATGTAAATCCCTTCCTATCATTGAAAAAGACTCACTGACATGTTGACTCACCCTCTGTCTGTGTTTATAGTCCTTAAATTCGGGTTTCAAAATGACTGTTGACGGACTGACACTCTGTACCAAAACATTTTACAGTTGTACAATAATAATAATTCAAGCTCATTGGTTGAAAATTGGTTCTACCTGCCACAGCCGATGGTGTGCAGGGAGCTTATTCTGAAACTTGAGCATAAACCTTTGTCGAGGACCCGGCCCTAGGCCCCCCTGATGAGAGATTGACGGAGGATGGGTTAGAAAGGAATGCATTGTTAACCCCTCACACACGCCATCGAGGTGGTAGTAAGAACGCCCGTAAGAAGAAAAACATGTGGTTCAGAGAATGAGCAGCCATACTTGTCAGTAGAGGAGTCTGAAGTCGGGAGACTTAGATTTAGGGTTTTAAGGAGCAAGGTTAAAGTTCTGACTGAGAATACCCCAACCCTACAGGGGAGGGGCACAATGCCTGGCTAAAGAAAAACAAAAATAAGGAAAACGGAAGGGATGTCAATACCGAAAGAAAATTAATGATTAATGGCGGATGATTTACACTCAGCTATTGGCTGGATGTCCTTTGTAGATCCCTTAAGGCGCCGCGGAGAGGGGCACCTGAAGAGGGTGTTGAGATGGTGGCAGGCTTTAACGTCTGGCTTGCATGAGATCAAAGTTTGGAGGAAGTCAAGGAGAGATTATGAAACTGACACAGACACCAGTGATGAATAGGTTCATTAAAAACAACATAAGTGTTTTTCCACTCATATATTAAGATGGTGGAAATTCCCAAACCAGAGGGGCCCATGAAATAAAATATTGGGGACAGTTCTTTTGAGGTATGAGAAAATGACAATTGGAAAAACAGAAATAATTAATATGATCATTAAAAAACAGGTTATATAAAAGATAAATGTCTGCCCGCTTGACATAATGGGGGCATTTCTTATCAAAAAAGGTACACTTTTGTTTGCAAAAAAGATATATAAGGAATAAGCTTTTAGACCTTAGAGCAGGATCCCAGAATTTGGCTTCAGAAGATATCTACGAGCTGGTGAAGAGAGAGCAACACAAGACAGCTGTAGTCAAGCTGGAGTGGCGCGCTCCCTCTGCGCGCCACTCCAGGATATGGATATGGAGAGAGGAGTGACGTACGCGGTGCGGACTCAGCCCAAGAGTTGTGACAGCAGGACTGATGTCGAAGAGGTGTTCACGCGCATCCCTCATCATACAGAAAAGCTGGTGAAAGAGTTAAAGGGCTTTTACAACATGCTTGGAGCCGTGAACTGCACCTGGAGGCCAACAGACGGAACGCGGGGTTCCTCCACGCTACAGAACACCTTCCTGCTGGACCCACGCAAGAACCTGAAGCCTCCCCCCCTAACCTCAGTGTCAGTGAGGAGAGGCATATGCTGCGGCTGCACTGCAAAACCCCCGACGTGTTCGAAGAAATACCAGTGCACATCCCAGACAACAGGCAGGAGAAGTACGAAGTGCAAAGTCACGTCTTTCGAAAGTCTGGGTCCTGATCCTGCCCCAGATTCCCAAACCAATGCAGCTGTTCAAAGAGCTCATCAACAGCAAGGAGGAGGGATCAAATCCCGCAGAAAACGAGATGGCTATATTTAGGGCATGAGTGGTAATTATAATCTATATTACTTGTAGAAGTAGGAAAAGTAATACATAGAAGTAATACATTATAAGTTTCCTTTTATTTTTATGTCTTTTATTTTTTAGAAAGATACTATATACGATATAAATACGTAGTAGACTTTAGGGGTGTTCGTACCCATTGTATTAATGGAAGTTCAGTAGCTTTTATCTCCGTGAAGGGGGAGCCATAAGATAAGGTAAAGGCCAAAGAGGAGGATGGATATTGGAGGGGTGTACCTTGATTTTTAAACATCGTGGTGGAAAGGTAATTTAGAAAGAGCTAAGAGGGGTATATGTAACTTGCATGTGATTAGCAAACTGCAAAAGATGATATGTACACTGTAATCTGTATAACTCTATTCTTTTGATTGATTATAATAAAGTATATCTTACTATAATCATATGTGATAAAGAGTCTTTAGAGGAATACATTGAATACAGGACATCGATTACCAGATTTGCATCACACCCTTCACTTCGAGACTGGGCTGGAAGTTCAGTAGAACTTACCAGGGCTCCAGGACGTTCGGAGTACTTGAGTTCGTCCCCGAGACACCTCATTGTGAGGTACTGCTCGTGGGAACGTGAGGTCTGAGCTCGGCAAGGGGTCCGTGGCTCACGACACCTTGGCCATCGACAATGGCAGAGCCTACCGGCAAGCAATCCTTACATCCTACATCTTCTTTGGTTAAACAAAAGAAAATGAGACCTATGTGTCATGTGCGTAGCAACAAATATCAGGGCTTGTTTGGCTAAACTTATATTTGTCTCAAACTGTAAGATACAGCTGCATTGTTTGAGGTATCATATCTTAGTTATACAGCCAGCTAATTGCTCATAATATAGCTGTCAAGTCCACCTCTTTTTCCCTCCAAAGGACGCAAGGACAACTCAATTTCTCTCCAACTCAAACTTTTAATTTTCTTTTGGTTGGTTGGTCTTTTCAACACAATAGGTTGTAAACCTTTAAAGACAGAGAAACAAGTTAACATCTTAAACATTTTAAATTAATCAATCTTAAGTCTTTTAAATGGCATAAAGAATAATATAATTTCATGAGGTGTCCACATTTTAAATGGAATAAAGATAAATCCTCATTTTTAGTAAGGTTTTAACATTTAACAGAAATGTAACATTTTTACCTTTGTATTATCCTTTTGGATTCTATACTTTCAGGGTTCTTTTCAAACTCAAAATGAAATATCTTAGTGCAAACTCATTAAGCACAAAATCAATTAAATAAATGCTGCAGTGCTTTCATTAATCACACAGCAGTTAAACATAAACTTGACCATGTTAAACAACAGTTCAAACATCATGAAAGCAAATAAAACATTTCACCGACCATTGGCGTCTTTGGACTGAATTTATCAGTGGACTTGGAGCTTCTTCTCTCTGCAAATTGTTTGGTTGAATGACTGAGCTTCCCCCAGTCCTTCTCAGGTGCTCTAAATCAGTGCTGATGACTGCTCAGGTGACAAGCAGCCTGTTTGCTGCTACTGGTGCACTCTGGGAAGTGTAGTTTTTCAGACCCACTCCTGAGATTCAGCTCAACAATAGTTGATTAGCTAAAGTTTAAAAAACTTAAAAAAGACAAAAATATAAATAGTGTTGTGTAGCGCAATAAAGTCAATAACAATTCAGCATCAAATCACCTGTTCAGCAAACATTTTCTTACTAGAACAGGCTCTGTCGCCATTTGTCACTGTTAGCTTTCCAAAGCAGTGCATGAAAACCTGGAATGAGCAGGGGGTTTCAACGTCAGCGCGTTTACAGAGAAGGGGGAGGGATAAACAGTGTTGTGGTTTGAGGGTGTTTGTTGCTGCAATACCTATTGTATCTTTAACACTTATTTGTCAACAAATATCACGTCTGTTCTTCAATTTTTGTAGAGGTTTTCAATAGTTGAACTGATACCTCCTAACATACTGTATTCATGTACGGTCTCATTTGAAAGGGGCTTAAACAATAAATTGTTTGATAATAGTATGGTGCTTAGCCATGTGTCGAATATTATAAGACAACATTCCAACATGAATAAGTAAATTAATCAGCTTTCAATTAAGCTAATCCTTGTCTGGCCCCTGTTACACACCCCCACACCTCACCCAGTCAGCACAACAGTCCTCCCGGAATCATTTATTTAATATGTAAGCATCAGAAGAGGGGGTCTTGCACAACAGTCTCTAGAGTTAGCAGAGAATGGTGCAAAAAAACAAAAAACATCCAGTGAACAGCAGTTCTGAAAGCCGAAATGCACTGTTAATGAGAGAGGTCAGATGAGAAGGGCCAGACTGGTCAAAGCTGACAAAAAGGTGACAGTAACGCAAATAACCACACATTACAACAGTGGTATGCAGAACAGCAACTCTAAACACACAACGCATCAAACTCTAAGCTCCAAGTGGATAGGCTACAGCAGTAGAAGACTTAGTAAATCTAAAAAGTAAGTAATAAATACCTAATAAAGTGCTCACTGGGTGTATACTCTTTTGTAGCCTTAGATTGACCGATCTGGTCAGACGGGTCAGGCCCTTTTCAGTCTCTTAAACTAAATCAACGATCACTGGTCGATGAGGTCAGGATCTCTCTCTGTCTTTCAATTATAATCAATAATGAAATGTGCAGGCAGGTGCTGGGACGTCAAGGCCGTGGGCATGGGGAAGAGAGAGGGTGGGCAGCCTGGGAGTAATCAGTGGGACTCTATGCTTGCCAGCATTGAGGGTAGTAATTGATGGATTCATCCTAATGGGAGTGACTAAAGATTGTCAATAAAGACTGATACCCTTGAGAAGCTCTCTCTGTGTACATTGGTAAATAAATTGTCATTGATTGGATCTGCGGTGGCCGTTTCATGTCTTGGGGTTCCTGAGTCTGTTCCTGGGGAGCTGGTCACTACATCAGTCCTCCACCCCCCCTCTTTCAAATACATAATGTGGACCTTCCTTTTACTTGATGGCTTAACAGCAGCCAGTTAAGTACTGGATAAGATATGTATGTGGACATTGGGAGTTGATATCTGTTGTTGACATCCTTGTGTAGAACCTGCACAGCTAGACCAATGAGGGAATAGCTGGAGGTGAAGAGACGACGTGTTTTTTCCTGGCTGTTTGGAAGTGAATGAGAGATTTTAATTATCATCCTCCGCACACGGACAGAGCACAATTATGTTTAGGAATATACTGGGTCTGTTGCCACGGGTCGGATATGGATTGACCTGCCCCATATCCCGCTTACAACTGGCCTGAAACAGATCAGTAAAATTCCTAATATTCTCAGTTCGTAAACGGGGCCGTATTGAAAGCTTAGTGGTTACTATCGTTCCACTGGTTTATCTGACTCCATTTAAGATATATAATTTAGAAATTTGGGTTTGAAATTTACGCGAACCTCGGGAGTGATTACACTCGACTCGTACCTGCGCCACTATTACTCAATATATGTTCTCGCGATTAACATTATTGTTGAATATCTCAGTTCGGTGTAGAACTCAGAGGCTGAGGGTCCAGTCAACACAATACATGCAAAACTGCCATGATAGTTGCGAGCCCAGGTCGGCGTAGCATTAACTGGGCTCCTTAGAGCTAATTTGACAGGAACCAGCGCCGTAACGCCCAGGGGTTCCCTTCGCGTCAAACCACAAGAGCCGTGCCTAGCCGACCCTTTACGTAGGCAGAAACTTGCTGGCCTCACAGCTTAGAACTATCACACGTGTACCAAGGGACTGCCGATCGGTCAGTCTTTGGTCCCCATTGTCCCCCTCAATATTCAGTTGTAATTTAGGCTGAAAAGGTACAAGATGAATTAGAGTCATGGAGATCACGCAAGTTACAAACAAAATAATTTATTTGCAGACGGGTAGGCAGTTAGCGTAGAATAACACAGTCAATTACGAATAGACAAATTGAAAATAAAAAGAATAGAGTGAAATAGTCTTACCCAGCCTGCTTTCGCTACACACATATACAAAGTATGCACAGTGTGGGAAGTCGAGTGCGATCTTCCCTGATAGGCTTGTCTCCCTGACTTTTATGCCAAATCATGTGTTTGATCCAGGCGGCAGTGCCATAAATTAGCCTGGTGGGGTTGTCAAATCTGGAATTTAGACCCCCACCGTTGGGGGTTGTTGCGTAGGGAAAATGAGATGATTACCAAGAGAGGACGTGTAGGTTTTCCCTTGAGTTATTGAAACTATGGTTTATTAAAATCCATTTGGTATGAAATGTATCTCATCTCATTCCTTGATTTTACTGGATCACATCCATACCAAACAGATTATCCTAATGTTTTGTTATGGTGCAGTTATCATGAAACCTCCCTCCTGTGTATCCATTTTACATGTAATTCCTGTTATTACAACAATGGGCATAATGCAATACAACCAGGATCACATGGGCAATGTTTACAATATTTTACCGGGTCTATTGACCATCTCAACAACAGTTTTGAGGTTTTCCTCCAAGAGAGTACACTTGCATCTGGGCCTGGTGTTCAATGTGTGCAGGGTCTGACAGAAAGCTGCCCTGCTGTCTGGCTCATTCTGCATGCAGCGGCCATTGCTTGCTGTCACTCCTATTCTGCTGTTACTCATATTGCATGCTGTTGCCACATTGCATGCTAACTGAGCTGCTGCATTTGCTTGAATTATCCTGCTTATTCCTGAAATCATGCGTTACAGAAAGTTTAATCCTTGTTCTCATCACATTCTTGGTGTCTCTGGCTGAGAGTCCCAGCTGTTCAAAGAACCACTCCTTAGAATTGATCCTCAAGTCATTTTACTTAAGTCTGAGGTGCTTTGAGTTTATCAGAAGCCAACTGTGTTGTGGCATGAATGTGGCACGAATCTGTGAGATATCGGTTAGTATATTTCACAGAACTGTATGTGGTAGGCTAAAATTCACATGTTGGCTAAAGCATACATGCATAGTTTTAGCATTCTAACCTTCCAATTCTGCACCAAAAGTTTGTCTTGAGCATTATAAATGACAACAGTAATTAACTTGTAGTTTGACATTATATGCTGTGTGGTTTTTCATTGACAGAAGCAAACATACTTACCTAGACATTGGATCAAAGTTTGGGAATCACTGTTTCAAAGATATTATTAGCTGATTTTGGGGGAAAGGGAAAGAATTTTTGGAATTTGTCCAATTAAGATTATATCCTTGCCTCCCTATGCAAGTCTAATAATCTGTTTAACAATAGAAAGTATTGCATGCTCAAAGGCTCATATTTGATGCTTCATAAGCTTTCTGCAATATATGTAGCCTTGCTGCTTGATATTATGTATTGTGGCTTATATGGAGTTGCAGAATCACTCACCATTTTGATTAAAAAGGGAAACTCTGATAATGAAAAAAAAAAAAAGCATCAGGTGGATTGCTGGGTATTTTATACTGTAGGCATGCATATCTGGTTGATTGCAGGTAAACTCTATGCTGCTTTAAGTTATAATTGCTGGGTTTAACCGCAATCTCTGCAGTAAATACTTCTAATGGCAACTTTGTAGCTAAGAATTCAAGACCGATTAATGGGAAACCAGCACCAACTTCTGCTGCTGCTACAGTGCAACCTGGCTTCACATAGGTCCATGTACAACTAGAAATACTATGGCTTTGCATCAATAAACAGGGGTGTAGCACAAAAGTCTGGGCCCTATACATAAGCAGTCTCTGTGGGCCCCCTTCCTCTCTTGATCCATGTCTCCCACGCATCTTTTCAAAATGTATGACAAATAATTGAGCCAACAACTGCACACATTAATCTGCAGTGGTTATTGGGGTAGTTACTAATGAACTGTTCATACCACATTTAAACAAGTAATTAACAGTGGCTGTCTTTTGCTATACAACAAAAATATTTTGTTGTTCTTTTAAAACTATGTAATGCCTATATTTACACCTTGTGATGGTGCCCCTGTCCGCTCTCTGACTACTCTCCACAGAACAGATTTACAGAGGCTACACTGCAAGAAGCAAACCACTAGTAAGTTGCAAAAACAGGATGGCCTGGTTTCAGCTTGCTAAGAAGTACAGACTTGATTATAGGCTTTTGATTACCTTTGAAGTCTGTTATTGGTGTTTGTCAACATGAAGACCGGAGTTGTGCCAATGAAAGTCAAGGAAGCCATTATGAGTCTGACAAATAAGAAAAAAGTAAGAGACTTACAGTGGAGCCCATAAGTATGTTACAGCGAACAGACTAAATAGTCATTTTGAACCAATTGAGGGAAACCTTTTGAGATTTAGATGATTGAGATGCCACTTTGTTTTGCTGATTACTAATTACAGGCTCCTGTGATTAGATGGTTGCCAAGCCCCACAAAGGACGTGCTTCATTGGACTGCTTTTGTGGTATTCAGAGCAGAAGCCTCGGAAGGCAGTTCATAAACTGTAGAGGTCTTCTTTGGCCTTCCAGCTTCTTTTCAAATACTGTGCTCACCAGTGCTCTTTTTCTTCTTAATAGTGTTATTGGATATTTGGCTTTTCAGATGCTTCTGAATAGTCAGGTGTATTCAATCGCATACAGTGTAAAGCATAGTTATCATCACCAGATTGTTTATGCCTACTGCAGCAGGTAAGAGAGGAATGTTTGAACCACCCAAACAGAATGTGCATTAATTAATTTCTTACTTTGACCACAAGAGGGCATGTGGTGCCCAGTTCATGAATTGCAGAAAAGCATGAAAACAATGAGGAAAAGGTAAAGTAGATTTTCACTGTATTCAGACCCTTTTTCTCATTTTGTAAGTGTCGAATTATTCTTGTTTCCTTAATTAATACAGTGGTTACAGATAGCGTAGCCTTAAATATGGCAGAAATGCAGCCCACATTTCTTTAAACCATATTTTTTTAAATATAAAAAAGTATGAGACTCCTTACCCGGACTTCACAGGGACGAGCCTGAAATAAGAGATGGTGGAGCACACTGGGGTCAGGGAAATGCATTGTTTAATGTACAGCTAAGACTATAAAACTAAAAAGTTACAAAAAACACAAGAGACTGAGAGACTCATTTAACCCACAAGGTTCCACACTATTCGAGGTATACAGTGCCCTCCATAATGGTTGGGACAAAGACCCATTATGTCTTGATTTGCCTCTGATTTCACACAATTTTAAATTTGGAATCACACAATTAATATGTTGCCTCACAGCAAGGAGGTCCTGGGTTCAAATCCCCATCAGCCGGGGCCTCTCTGTGTCCAGTTTCCCCGTGTTTGCATGGGTCTCCTCCGGGTACTCCGGTTTCCTCCCACAGTCCAAAGACATGCAGGTTGGGCTGATTGGAGAGTCTAAATTGCCCGTAGTGAGTGTGAGTGAATGGTGTGTGTGCCCTGCGATGGACTGGCGACCTGTCCAGGGTGTATTCCTGCCTTTCGCCCAATGTATGCTGGGATAGGCTCCAGCCCCCCTGCGACCCTGTTCAGGATAAATGGGTTAAGATAATGGATGGACGGATGGATGGACAATTTTGTATTTTGTATTTTTGTATTTTTTTACATTTTGGTTGCACCATGTGTTTATACATAGTCCCCCCATTTCAGGGCACCATAATGTTTGGGACACATGGCTTCACAGGTGTCTGTAATTGCTCAGGTGTGTTTAATTGCCTCCTTAATACAGGCATAAGAGAGTACTAACTCGGAATAGCATCGGTAGAATGCCCAGAGTTTACTTTGAAGTAGAAAAGTACTTGTACATAGGATTGTACATGCAATTGTCTACATTTTGTATTACCCCTCCTAATCAGTGTAACTACGAGGTTCTCTGACCAGTCCCAGTAACACAGTCGCATGGTATAGACAATGTCCCTCTCCATGAGCAATCACCGTCAGTATAACATTTGCTAATCGTACTGTCAATTAGAAGTAGGCTATGGAGTGACAACTGAGTACCATTTTATCGAATGAAATTACATTTCCACCAGTGTATTTCCAGGGCATTTCCAGTGACTTGACTTCATTTTACACTGGCGAGCATTTAAATACATTTTCAAAATGGTTTATTATTATTCTGTATGCTTATAAATAAGGAGCAGGCCTGATTTTGTGACTTGTTGTTAGGGGTTTGGTATTTGAACTTCAATCAGTGGACCTCAATCAATATATTAGTCTACAAGTTGTTATTATTGTAATTATTGTACTTATCTTCTGGACCTGCTGTTGCCAGATGTTGAGAGGGATAGGTTGGGGAACGGTGACTGGCAGGGGGAAGTGACAACACATTTATCATTTGATATGCAATCTACAGAATTTTACACCTCATACACAACCCATAATATAATTTACTTTACATTTGTCCTTTTGGCGTCTCCAAATGTCCTTTTTGAAAACCTACCTAGACATAGCTTAGCAATGCAGAATGTTAATTTTTGATGATATTGTCATCAAATTTGAGATGGATTTATCCAGCATTTTTGCTGTGGTGGCCTACTGTAAGATGCTGCTGGCTGCCACCAAGAAGAACATCCCACGAGGCGTATGCAAGGCCTATGTCCCCTGCTGGGATGATGAATGTGAATACCTACTTTGCGCCCATGCAGAAGTACAATCTAATGAAGACCTGGACAAGGCAACAAATGACTTAACTTGCAGGCTCAATGAGAAGTGCAGGCAAAGATGGACGGAAACAGTGGAGTCAATCGACTTCACACACTCCAGTTGCCGGGCATAGATGACCATCAAGAAGTTGATAGGTAAGACTGCTACAGCAACAAAGTGTCCATTGCATCACAACTGCTGAGCAACGGCCACTTCATGGATGCCAACAAGGTCTTCACCAAGTTAACATCGGCCACAGTTCACAACCTCCGCAGAGCCCAAGGCTGCAATGTGGATCTTTCCATTGACTTCACAGCACAGGAGATCGAACTGGCTATTTAGAAAATTAAGACAGGGAAGGCACCAGGCATAGATGGCATACACCAGGAATACATAAAACACCAATGTTCCTCTCCAAGTGTCCGTCGCTCAAAGCTGCTGAAGATATAGCGCCAAGCCAAATAGCAAGCTGGTTTTCACAGCGGAAAGTCCACAGCAGACCAGGTCACACTCCTATGTCAAGACATCGAGGACAGCTTTCAGGCAGGTGAGAAGGCTGACGTTTTTTTTTTCTGGACCTCAAGGCTGTATACGACACATCCCAGACCTGCACATGGTGAGTTTCATAATGGTGATGCTGAGAAAGCACACTTTCTGGCTACACATCAGCGAAAAGATCTGAACATCTGCATATCTGAAGAAGTGGTGCCTCAAGCTCAGTGTCGGTAATACAGTGTCATAGATGTTCCACCTAAGGAACAGGGAGGCGAAATGCGAGATGAACGTCATATTAGAAAATACTGTTACATTATATTTGTGTTATTTGTAACTTCATGAACTAAGGGGCATTTTCTGCTGCTTAAAATGAAAAAAATCTATCAACAATGAGTCACTGTGCATACTCCACAAGACATGAGATAACCACTGATGAACTAGACACAAGGGTACACCCCAGAGGAGAATGGGGTAAACAAGAAAAGGATTAAATAACTCCCTGGAAATTAGCCAACCAAAAACGACCTATCAACAGTAGTCGACCTAGGTAAGACCTAGGTATGTCTATTATGTAAGGGAGACGCCTACCCAGGCTCCCAACAGCGTTATAGCCCACCTAGGACCGGAATGGTAACATGATAATGAAAGACATACACCACAGCAGGAATACTGGCCCTAACACTAGTATACATGACACAACCTTTACAATCTAATTCTGGATTACTTTAAAGAGACAGGAACCACGAGGTGCATTATCCTTACTTCAACAAGGTTATGCAGAATGCCCATAGCGAGGCATTTTAATTACGTGACAGTGGTTAACATGATAGCTACTGTAGGGCTTTCATTACTGGCACAAATTACGGATACAGATTTGTAAACTCTGTTTGGCGATTGATGTGATATTTTGCAACAATTTATCTCTTGGCATAATAAGTCATATGCAATAAATGTACTTTACATATATATGTGAAAACATAATTAGGGAACAGGGCACAAACTAACACAGGGCATGTTGAATTTGTGTAGTTGCGTTTGTGCAAGAATTATGGATTTGTTCCATTTCTTCTGAGATATTCATTACATATTAATGTTGTAAAATGCATTTAGTATAGGCAAAATACATATATACCATTTTTACAGGACAGGTATCAGATGAAAAATGTAAACAGTAAGAAATGTTGGATTCATCAACCTTTGACAAGGCATTTTTCCAGTCCGTTTCTGACGCTGTTTAAACTTGCCCCAGAGCCATTTCAACTTCACTCCTGCTACTTTCGACTGAACTGTAATCCCAAGGATTGTTATTGAACTGTGCTGGTGGTCTATAGTCAGAGCGAACATGTACCTTCTTTCTGAATTCCACATATTTGCTCTACACTCTCAGAAATAAAGGTACAAAAAGTGCCTAAAAAGGTGCAAATGCTTGTTGCTGGGGTGGTGCCTATAAGTGCATAAAACTAGCTAGCAATATATAACACATTTGTACCTTTTTTACTTGGAAAGCATACTCATTTGTACCCTAAGAGAACGTCAGTATACTTTCAGGGTACATTTTAGATTTTTTTTTACCTCCACTGTCACTTTATTTCTGAGAGTGTAATATATAAATAAATAATATATATATATGTGTGGTTATTTGCGTTCCTGTCACCTTCCTGTCAGCTTTGACCAGTCTAGTCATTCTCCTCTGACGTCTCTCGTTAACAAGGCGTTTCTGTCTGCAGAACTGCTACTGTTTTTTGCACCATTCTTTGCAAACTCTAGAGACTAGTGCGCGTGAATATCCCAGGAGATCAGCAGTTTTTGAGATACTCAAACCACCCTGTCTGCCACCAACAATCATTCGATGGTCAAAGTCACTTTGATCACATTTTTTCCCCATTCTGATGGTTGATGTGAACATTAAATTAATCTTTTTTTTAAATTTAAGGCAAAATCGAAAAGTGTCAGATTGTTCCCTGGTCTATTTGTTTTAAACAAGCAGTGATTGTTTACAACCTAGCATGATGTACTGATTACTACCAACATCACTGAGCAGTCTTATGTATCTTGCTTTTAAGAGAACTAAACTGGATGGTGTTTCCATTACTTTATGCCAGTACTGTATATGCAAGCTACATTTAGTGAATTAGTTATCTCCTAGCATATTTTCCTCGCTAATATCATCTGGTTGTGCTCAGTATCAAAGAGACCGATAAACAACAACATGTGTTATTATTTTTTGGCTATGCTGATAAGTAGCCTGACAATCAAGTTCACATTTTGGGTCATGCAAATAACCATGGAGAAAGTCGCATAGGCAACATCTGCAAACCCCAAATGTGATCAGTTCAGTACAGTAAGTAATATAATTTATGTTAATTAATGATTTAATCAAATGTTATAATTGTTTTCTTTTGTTTGATCAACAAAGGAAAACAATGTGAACAGCTTGGTAGCCTGTGTTATTATCTTCCCAGGTTTTATTTTGTTTCATAAAACTTGAAATACTTGAAAAAACATGTCAGTATTTCTTACTTATAGAATAGCGTGTTGAACCCTTTCCACTTTGCCCCGCTAGGGGAAAATTTCCACCTATTTTGTACTAAAGTACATAATTATTTACTGTACACACATGGCTGAAGACTTAAATGAAAAAAGAGGAATTCAGAAATTTGAGACCAAACAGAATTATGTCAGAGCATGTACTACCTTATATATGTGCACAAACAATGTCAACTTGTGTACATAATTTGGTAAACATATCGACAGGCATTCAAATTCCACATGAGTTTTCCCAAAGCTGCATCAAGATGTCCGCAAGTGTCCAAATACAAAACATCTGCATATTTTTTTTTGTCCAAACACATGAATGATCAGAAAAATATCTATAGCAAAATAGAATAAAAAGCTGAAATTATCCATTTCACATGACATCTGCTTCGGTATATTCCCTGCAAATGTATCGTTTTCTCGGCAATGGCTTTACAAAATAAACTTCACCATTAGTCAGAAAACAGTCATAGCTTCATAACCAGGTGGGATATTTGGTTTCATAAATATGTCTGTATTGAATAATTTGCAAAACAAACATATTTCTACTAAACCGGAAAAATGTTGGATGGGCTATGAAAAAACATGTTTATTCATGCAACTTCTGAATGACATATTTTTGTTCTTATATTGGGACATATTTTTGACCTTGAGCAATGGTATCAAGGATTGTTAGAATATGCCTTTTATTGTCTGAGTTTGTGGTGAGGTGAGGGTTGTAAACTGTAAGCTTTGCAAGGGGGAGGCTGGAGTTTTAGTGCCCTGCTTTGCAAATAAGAGGCTGATGAGCATCTAAACAGCTGTTCTTGCTAGCTTGTCTGAGTCATAATAAGGAATTGAAAATGTAATTATATTCATAGGTTATTTATGCTAATTATGGTAGCAATGTTAGCAATATACAGCTTGATTCGTTTTCATTAATGATAAAATATAACTTTTATAATTCTGTCACCCAGAACTGGCCTTCTCCTTTGGCATTGTAATGTATTTTCTATCAAACATTTCACCATATTATTTTTAAAGCTTTGCAATGAACTATGGGAACTTGGGGCATAGCAGAAATGATTCAATTTAATACTTGTTCTTTTTTATAATTTATTTTCTTTTAATTGCATTTTACTTTCATCACAACATTCTTTAGATTTTTTTGAATGTTTTACCTTTGCATATGCATTTCTTATTTGTTAATCTTGTTTTTGATCTTTGTATATATGTATTACGGCACAAATAACTAAATAAGCAAAGTTGGGGCAGCCTGAAGCCTAGTGGCTAAAGTAAATGACTAGGACCCAGAAGCTTAGTGGCTCTAGCCCAGGTTTAACCACAATAACATCCGCACAGCTGTTGGGTCTTGAACAAGGCCCTTAACCCTGCATTGCTCCAGGGGCAATTGTCCCCTGCTTAGTCTAAGCAACTGTCAGTTGCTATGGATAAAAGCACCAGCTAAATAACAACTATTATTATTAAATAGATAAATAAATAGGCTGAGGTTTCTGCAGTTGTACTGTACACACACACAGTTACACAGTATATGTATTTTTTTCTTCCTGAATGGTTTAGCATTGTTTAAGAGTAAATGTTTGCGCAATAACACTACACTTTGCATTCGTATTTGTAGCTAAATGTGAGATAGATTGCTCCCCTTCTCCCCCACAGCCATGGTTATGTGGTAAAACTGGAGACAGGTAGTGGGGTGAGCTTAGCAACCTATCACCGTCTCTCTTATTAATACCCGGTGTGGCACATTATTAGCAGTTACAAGGGCAATATTTTTTGGAAGAGACATAAAGCTGGAGTCCTGTCAACCCTGGGAACATTAGTGATTCAAGATTGCTTGTACACTCAGCAGGTGTGCTGACCCACCAAGACCTATCCAATTAGGAGCTAGACAGCTTCACGTCTCCACCTATCAGCCCCCTAGACAGCTGCTCTCCCAAACAAGCAATGAAGACACAGCATTAATAAATGAACATGCTGCTAACACACTTGATTAATAAATAAATACCAGACGTAAGGAGTTACCTTATTAGCACAGAAAAGTGAAACTGTCACAAGCAAAAGACTCTGAATTTTCCGTTGTAGGATATTGCAGCTCCTTGCAGCAGCACACGTCACACCTCACTTTATGCACTCTCCGCTGCCACAAAACACATCCTACCTGCTCTCTACATCTATTAATCAGTCTTGAGTGATCTTCCCCTGAAAGCCCTGTTGTCTACAAGCATTTGTGAGCATTTGATATTAATGGACATAGAAAAAATATTTCCCGGTGATTAATTATTTCGTGGTTTCCACCTCATATTTACCTCATCCTGTCCATTAACATATTTCCATTTGACCAGTTTATTCCTTCTGAAAAGCTTAGCCATGAGAGAAATGAGCACAGGCCCCTTCATTTAGATCACCTTTTACATTCATATTTAACTTTGCCTTTTACAGCAGGCTGTTATTAGTGGGGCTCCTGGTGGCTTGGCGAGTCTAAGAGGATGTAAATGTGGAATACTATAGCAGAACCAAATTTGCATGGTCAAATGTCAAAAAAATGAAGCCTTCCCCCGAGTCTTGTCAGGAAAAAATAACATAAGTGGCCCTCTCCACTGCTGGCATGCCATTATTGGTTAGCTCAAGCTGTCATCACTGACTGGTAAGAGGAAATGGTGGTCATTATCTCAAATGCGTGCTCAGGAGGTGACGCCCCCTCTCTCTGGCTGACAATGTTTCACAATGCAGAAATGCTTTGTTGTGTTCTTGAGTGAGTGCCGGGCTGCGGGAGGAGATATAATATCAATAATGATACTCAACATCAGCTGTACTGTCGCTGTGCTGTCTGGTAGATATAATCACTTTATCCGAATGCTGTTATGACATTACCATGCAGGATGGACAGGGATTACCACAGTTAGAACAAATAATTATGGTAGAGCAGGTCAAAAATAAATGTGCCTTGGTTTGTCAAACACTCAGTTATGGATACCTTGGCCATTATATAACAAGCTTTAAGCTGAAAGTGTAAAAATGAGGCACTACATTTTCGAATACTATCCCCCATGATAAAGGAGCGAATGTAATGAAGCAATCTGAAATGAAGTCGTATTTAGTACTTGATTGCATATTCTTTTGAATTTGATGACTGCCTGAAGTCTGTGACCCATAGACATCACCAGACACTGGGTATGTTCCTTAGTGATGCTCTGTCAGGACTGTACTGCAGCCATTTTCAGGTTGTTTCAGGGGATTTGGGCCCTCAGTTTTGACTTCAGCAAGTGAAACATACTTTCATTTGGATTCAGGTCAGGTGGCTGATTTAATCAGCATAGAAAATTCACCCTTTTTGGCCTTGGAAAACTCAAAAAAAGTTGCTTCAGCAGTATGTTCAGTGTCATTGTCCTGCTAGAAGTGGCATCTAATACGTTTTGAGGCATTTGGTTGGATGAGAGCATATACAATAATAATAATATTGCCCGAAACACTTCAGAATTCATCTTGCTGCCTTTGTCAGCAGTCACATCATCAATAAATACAAGGGAACCAGTTCCATTGGCAGCCATACATGCCCACGCCATGACACTACCACCACCATGCTTCACTGATGAGGTGGTATGTTTTGGATCACGAGCAGTTCCTTTCCTTCTCCATACTCTTCTCTTCCCACCATTCTGGTACAAGTTGATCTTTGTCTCATCTGTCCATAGGATGTTGTTCCAGAACTGTAAAGGCTTTTTTAGATGCAAACTCTAATCTGGTCTTCCTGTTTTTGAGGCTCACCAATGGTTTACATCTTGTGGTGAACCCTCTGTATTCACTCTGGTGAAGTCTTCTCTTGATTGTTGACTTTGACACACATACGCCTACCTCCTGGAGAGTGTTCTTGATCTGGCCAACTGTTGTGAAGGGGTTTTTCTTCACCAGGGAAAGAATTATTCTGTCATCCACCACAGTTGTTTTCCGTGGTCTTCCGGGTCTTTTGGTGTTGCTGAGCTGCGTTCTTTCATTTTAAGAATGTTCCAAACAGTTGATTTGGCCACACCTAATGTTTTTGCTATCTCTCTGATGGGTTTGTTTTGATTTTTCAGCCTAATCATGGCTTGCTTCACTGATAGTGACAGCTCTTTGGATCTCATATTGAGAGTTGACAGCAACAGATTCCAAATGCAAATAGCACACTTGAAATGAACTCTAGACCTTTTATCTCCTCCTTGTAAATGAAATAATGAGGGAATAACACACACCTGGCCATGGAACAGCTGAGCAGCAAATTGTCCCATTACTTTTGGTCCCTTAAAAAGTGGGAGGCACATATAGAAACTGTTGTAATTCCTACACCGTTCACCTGATTTGGATGTAAATACCCTCAAATTAAAGCTGAAAGTCTGCAGTTAAAGCATATCTTGTTTGTTTCATTTCAAATCCATTGTGGTGGTGTATAGAGCCAAAAAGAGGAGAATTGGGTCGATGTCCCAATATTTATGGACCTGACTGTAACATGTTTCTGTATACTTCAGAATGGAAAGTATTCATGCTGGGCTCAAAAGCCCATAAATGAAGAGAAGGAAGCCCACACACTAATGTGACAATGCTCTGTACACATTTTTCGCTTTACACATTATTCAGATTTTTCAGCTTCACGATTGCCTGCTTCACTGACACAACAAACTCTAGACATGTTTTTAGCTTTCTGGTGCATTTACGAATGATGTGACAACATAAAGCTGGCCGAGAAACAATTGACCAGCCATTTATCCAATTACTTTTGCTCTAATAAAATGGGGGACTACAATAGCGTGCAAAAAAATGTAGGCACCGCTGGTCAAAAAACCTTTTACATTGAATAGCTGCGAACCGGAAGTGAACAGAAGCGAACCTGACCTCTAAATGGTACACCATTAAACCTGACAATTTTAAAGCAATATTACTTTTTATTTAAAATTTCAAACAGTTTAAAAATAACAAAAAAAGGAAAAAGGCCCTGTGCAAAAGTTTGAGAATCCTGCCAGTTAGTACCAGTAAGGCTATACTAACTATACCAGCTTGTAAATGCTTCCTGTAACCAGCTAAGTCTTTCAATTCTCGCTTTTGGAATTTTCCCACATTCTTCCTGGCAGAACACCTCTGACTATATTAATTCTTAATTAATTAATATTCTTCGGCCTCCTTGCATGTACAGCATGTTTGAGATCTCTCCCCAGATTTTCAATAATATTCAAGTCTGGGGACTGTGGTGGCCATTCCAAAACCTTCATCCATCTTTCCTGGAGATGGTACTTGATGGTTGAGGTATGCTTTGGATCATTCTCTTACTGTAATACCCAACCTCTCTTTAACTTCAATGTCTGGACTGACGTTTGAACATTAGCCTCTAGAATGTCTTGATATTTGGTGGAATCCATTCTTCCTTCCATTCACACAATATTTCCTGTGCCCCCACCCAAAGGCATAATGGATTCACCTCCATGCTTCACACTTGGTGCGGTGTTTTTCTCCACAAAGGCTCCACCCCCAAACATACCATTTTGGTGGTGGCCAAAAAGTTCAATTTTGGTTTTGTGAGTCCAAAGCACATTGCTCCAAAAGGCTTCAGGCTTTTCTATGTTTTCTTTTGCTTACTTCAGATGCTTAATTTTGTGTTGAGGTCGTTCTTTCTGGCAACTCTGTCAGCCTACTGGAGCCTACTGTAGGTGATATGTGTGTTTGAACTTTTTCATGAAATAAATGAAATAATTATTTAAAGAAATGTGGGGTTTTCCCCTTTGTCAAATATTTCATTTTGTCTAAAGATCTGAAACCATTCAAGTGTGACAAATATGCAGTAATAGAGGAAATCAGGAAGGGGGAAATACTTTTTCCCCCTTCACAGCACTGTATATACTTACAAGATTAGTTCCTGAAATCTTACTGGAACAGCCCATTAGTAGAATGACTCTCTCTTATTTGTCTTTCATCCATGTAAATACCAAAAGAAAGAGAAAACAACTTTTTCCCTTCTCATCCCTGTTGGGAATTATTCACTGTAATCTAGGTTGCCATAGGAATGGCAGTGCTTGACTGACATAGGGACATGGAAGAGGCACATTGCCTTGATGAAATCAGGCTGTGGAAATTAACTGGCTCCTGCATTATTAAAATAACAAGGAATATTCAGCTGTGCAAGAATATTCACCCTAATTGTACGCTTTAACCAGCTCCTTTCAGCCTCACCACCAGACAGTTTACCGGAATTGGCTTGCAGATCCTTCATCTCCCATTAGACTGTAGTGCCATAGCAGTCCAAACCCCCCTCATTTATTTTAATAAGCTGCCAAAGTAGATGTGAAAATGTTAAAGTTACATCGTTACAACTTGACAGAAATCTTGTTTGTCAGATATCCATTAGAATCTATTTAAACCCCTTTCTTCCTACCCTACCTTTGGGGAAAGGAAACAAATTTTCATGTTACAACTTTTGTTGTTATTAATACTGATACCATTTTCAGCCATGCATGTATTTTTACATAGCCGTTTTAGCACACAACAGAGTTCACATTTTGTATTATTATGTATTATGATTAGTGTCAGGCGGCAGGAATGAGGAACCAATTGCAACCCAGTAATTAACTGAATGTCTTTATTCAAGAAATGGCAGGTCAGGCAGGCAATGGTCAAACTCAGGCAGAATGTTATGGCAGACAAAACAGTTTGTAATCACAGGCAATCGTCTAGTAACGGGGAAGGTATAACAAGGCAATCCAAAACTTGATCAATGTCACAATATGAAACACAGTAAAGGAATCTGAATAGGCGACAGTACACAAAGTGATACGGGAATCGTAATACAACTTTATTGTGTTTTGTACACGTTCACAGACACTGATTAAGTTTAGTCCTGGACTAATATGAGTTTTGTATGGAGAATGTTCATTAAAAATTTAACTTGGTCTCGGACTGGGCTCAATCGCTGTCTGTGAACCCTGCCTAACCTTGGAGCCACACATTCTACAACGTCTCCCACAATTGGTTACGCGATTACTCCCAACATGTTTCCAATGCCTTTTTGGAAAATGATGCCTAAATGACTGAATAACAAATAATAAATATAGCAAGTGTGTGTAGCCTACTAGGCTATCAGTTTTTTTTGTGTCATACAATTGTGTAACATTTAATGTATAGGCATAGTCGATGTAGTGATGCCAGGTGTGCTGAAAAAAGGGGGATGTAGGCTAAAGCATTATCTAGAGCAGTAGCCCACCCTACTCAACCCATTTCAGTTTATTTAGGTGGATTAACAATCAAATACATTTGCTGAATAATCAAGACCAATATAGCCTGTAATGATTGAGAAATTATCCTGACAAAGGCATAACAACGTGAAATTGTTTAACATCACGTTACAGAATGTAAGCTAATGGTGACACTTGGTTTACTCAAACTGATTTCAGGCGCAAAACAGATTTCATTCAGGCTAACAATCACATTTTTTTAAATCTACAATTTTGTTCTTAAAAAAAAAGAAAATCAAATTTCTAATGGTATATTCACAATTTATGAAATCATAAATGTGGATAGGAAAATGCTGCACGAGTTTATGTTGCAAAGAACAATAATCCAATCTCAGAATAAACTGGTTGGCTTTGTCTTTGTTATGGAGCGCGCAAACTTGTTAATTCAGGAACTGATGCGTTAATTTATAAGTGACCTGGTTAGATTTTGGCAGCACAGAGTAGCCTACATCTTACTTTAAAGTTACAATAGGTAATTTCGGACTCCTAACAGTCAAGAGAGGAATTGCAACAAAAGAAACACCCTCAAACCACAACACTTATCCTTACCACAGTCTAATAATAGCATAATATAAAGCGTTATTATACAATTCCGTGTTCTCATACACTGTTTCGGAAAGCTGACAATGACAAGTGCGACAGTTGTGTTCTAGTTAAAAAAAAAATTAGTGTGCTACACAACACTATTTTTTTTTTTTTTTTTTAGTTTTCACGTTAGCTAACCAACTATATTATGAGCAAGCAACTTATTTGGCTATGTAACTAGCTGGCTATGTAACTAAGATATGAAAGTCCACCACAAACAATGCAATTGTAACTTACAGTTTGAGACAAATCAAGGTTTAGCTAAACACGCATGATTGAACACATAACAAATTAAAGGGAATGTGTAGCTGCTGAAATTGCACTCCAGACAAGCGATCACTGAAACTCTGTATACTATTGCTTATTATCCAAACGAATAATACATAACTAGTTATAAAATGATACCAGTTTGTTATTAGCAATTAGTTAGCTTATTAAAAATATCCACCTGAGGCACAACGCTTGTGCAACTATGCTCGCAATGCTCACTACTATGTTTGTATTGTTTGGATATTTGTAAATTTACTGAGCTAACTATGGCTAATTTGCTTGTTGCTACCGATTGCAAACTGGTATTGTTTCATAACTAGATATGTAGTCTTTGCTGGGATAATAAGCAATAGTATACAGAGTTTCTGTTATCACTTGTCTGGAGTGCAATTTTGGTAGCTACATGCAAACAATTAGAATAAGCCTCCATGCCATTGGCTATGGCAATTAGAAACAATTTTCAACCAATGAGCTTGAATTATTGTACAGCTGTGCAATGTTTTGGTACAGAGTGACGGCCCGTCAACTGTATAGTTTGAAACCCGAATTTAAGGACTATAAAGACAAGCAGGATAGGAAGGGATTTACAATGGTCTTGTGACAATGTTTTAATGCAAAAACCTTACCTATTGGACCTTTATTAAACCAGTGTATTTATGATATCACTACATTGGTAGCGATTGAATGAATACAAAAAGTAAGATGATTAGTTAGCTATACAGACATTATTGTAGAATAACTACCTTCAAATAATGGCAGGACGACGGATATGAAATGAAACTTCTTTATCTCAAATTTCGGGAGATAAACATTACAAAAAGAATGAACAATGGACTAGGCTAGCTACTTGAGCTTCACTTAACATGTGTTATCAACTCTCAAAAACAAACTTCTTATTTCCTGTTTTCGAAGCAAGGTATTATCGGTATTTTTGGTTAACCCTTGATTAACCGATACAAACACATGCATGTCAATTATCAATAAATCATAATGAAAAATTAAATGCATCTTTTCTGCTTGTTCTTTTTAACTGTAAATAATAATAATTCAAACATCTAGCAATTAACTTTAACTATGTAACCCATTAAGTTACAACATTCTCCCCCCCGATGAACTACTTTGTTCATCTAAATCTCCAAACAGTGCAGTAACTGAATAGGCCTCCTCAACAAAGTCCCTGAGGTAGTGCGAACTGAGCACGATCTAACAAGACCATCTCGGCCTGGAAACAGTTATTTGATTCTTCCCAGTTTCCAGGTTTGTCTGGGTGTGTCTTCTCCAATGAGTACAACGTCACCCACTTTCAGTGGGGTGGATGGCGGTGTGTCACAGCGATGTGCTGATTTCAAGTCCAGTAGGTAATCCTTACGCCAGCTATTCCAGAAGCTGGTTGTTAGTCTCTGTCTGTACTTCCATCTACGGGTGATCTCTTCCCTTTTGGAAGTTGGATGCTGTGTGTCAGCCGGAAATGGCTTGGGTGGTAGCGATGTGAGTCGTTTGCCCACCAGGAAGTGTGCTGGGGTCAGTGGCTGTGGCTCGTCTACTTCATTGTGCACGAATGTCAGAGGCCTAGAGTTTAGGATAGCCTCAACCTCTGTCAGGACTGTGCACATCTCTTCAAAGTTGAGTGAAGCTCTTCCAAGAACTTTCTTCAGGCATGTTTTTACTGATCTGACAAGCCTCTCCCAGAATCCGCCACACCAGGCTGCTCGCTCTGCGATGAACCTCCAGGTGATGCCCCTTTCCGAGAAGAACTCCAAGAGTTGGGGATCCTTTATGGCAGGGGTCT
The DNA here is from genome assembly GCF_963514075.1 of Conger conger. Taxonomy (NCBI): domain Eukaryota; kingdom Metazoa; phylum Chordata; class Actinopteri; order Anguilliformes; family Congridae; genus Conger; species Conger conger. Next base: position 46,835,932 of record NC_083760.1, read on the forward strand.
CCAATCTTATCCTAAAAGGGCCGGCGTGGGTGCAGGTTTTTGTTTTAACCCAGCAGTAACACACCTGATTATACTAATGAACTAATCGTGGTCTTTAATCAAGACCTAGATGAGTAGAATCAGCTGTCTTAGTCCTGTGCTAAAACAACAACCTGCACACACACCGGCCCTTTCTGGATAAGATTGGAGACCCTTGCTTTATGGCTTTCCACAGCTCCTTCAAGTCCCGATCAGCTCTCTTGAAGGTTCTTGCATTGTCTGAGTAGATTACCTTGCAAAATCCTCTTCTAGCGATGAATCTTTTCAGAGCTAACAGGAATGTCTCTGTTGACTGATCTGAGACCAGCTCCAAATGCACTGCTCTGGTTACAGCACAGGTGAAGAGTGCAATGTATGACTTCCTTACAGAACCATCTGCTTTCACATAAAGTGGTCCTGCAAAATCCACGCCTGTGACTTCGAATGGTGGAGATTCAGTGATTCGGTCTCTTGGTAAAGGTGCAGTGGTCTGCCGTCCAGCCTTTGCCTTGAATCTCTTGCAGACTGTGCATTTTGCCACAACACTCTTGACTTGCTGCCTAGCACGCATAATCCAGTATCTCTCTCTGACTTATACTAGAGTGTCTCTTACTCCTGAATGCATCACCTTCTCATGACAGGACTGTATCAGCATTTCTGAGTATCTATGTTTGCTAGGCAGAACCCATGGGTGCTGTTCTCTGAATGTGAAGTTGGACTGTTGCAGTCTTCCTCCCACACTGATCAGTTCATGTTCATCCAAGAACGGTTTGAGTTCCTTGATCTTACAGTCATTATTTAGGTTCTTTCCTGCCTTCAGTAGCTTGATCTCCTGACTGAAGCTATCTTGTTGTGTTACTTTGACCCAGTACCTTTCTGCCTCGAAGAGCTCATCCGCAGTCAGTTCTCCTTGTGTCTTTGTTTTTGTTAGAGCATTTGTTATGAATCTCTTTATCCAGGCAGTCACTCTAAAGACTCTTCTCAATTTGCTGTATCTTGTTAGCTCCAGCACTGGTGCAGTGAGGTATGTATCATTTGTAGTGAGTTGTACAGTGACCTGTTGACTGGACTTGAGTTCGGTATTCACCTCTTCTGGAACATAGTCTTCATCAGTCTCCTCTGATTGATCGGGCAATATCAAAACACTGGGTCCGTTCCACCATAGCTGGCTCTGTGTCAGTTTTTCAACCGTCAGTCCTCTGGTAGGGAGGTCAGCTGGATTTTCTTTCCCTGCGATGTGTGACCATGACTCTGGGTTGGTCAATGACTGGATCTCGGTCACTCTGTTTGCGACAAACTGTTTCCATTTTTTAGCTGAACTGCAAATCCACTGCAGCGTAATCATAGTCTGTCCACATTCTTATCTGTTTCTTTTCTATTTTCAGAGTGGTCATCAGGTTGTTTGCTAGTCTCGCTCCAATCACAGCTCCCATTAGCTCCAGGCGTGGCAGCGTCATCTTTTTTAGAGGGGCTACCCTGGACTTGGACGCGACTAAGCTTGTTGTGGGTTCTCCGTCTTGTGTTTCACCTTGCAGGTAAGCTACAGCACTGTAAGCCTTTTCACTGGCGTCACAGAACACATGTAGTTTCAGGGCGTGGCTGTTCCGTGGCTGCATGTCTGTTCGATACCACCTTGGTATGGCGAGCTGGTGTAGCTGGTTTAGTTCTAAACACCACTGTTGCCATTCTTGAGTCAGATCGGGTGGTAGCTCCTCATCCCAGGAGAGTCCTTTCTCCCACATTACTTGAAACAGGCACTTGATCCTGACAGTGAAGGGAGTCAGGAAACCCAGAGGGTCATAGATGCCTGCAGAGGATTGCAGAACGCTTCTCTTTGTGTTCTCCTTCTGCTTTAGGATGCTCACTAGCGGCCTGAGGTCAAACGTGAAGTCATCCGTCTCTGGTCTCCATACTAAGCCTAACACCTTCAGCACTGCTCCGTGTGTCTCTGGCGCCAACTTGTGGTCGGTTGTGCTCTCCTCCCATTTCTTCTTCAGCTCAGGAGAGTTAGTCATCCACTTACAGAGGTCCATGCCTGCGGTCGACAGCATTTGCTTAGCAGTGGTTGTCACATGGTAAGCCTCTTCAACATTGCGTGAACTTGCAATGAAATCATCTACATAGAGTGACTCTCTCAGCATCTCTACAACTTGTGGTTGTTCCAATTCATATAGTTTCAGGTGTTTCCTGATTGTAGCAGCGAGCAAGAATGGACTTGGGGACGCTCCAAACACCACTCTTGTCATCCTCAGCACTCGCGGCTCTTCATCTCTTTCTCCCTTTGGTGGGCCTGTGAGCCACAGGAATCTCACGGCGTCTCTGTCCCTATCTACTAGGGCTATCTGCAGGAAAGCCTTCTGGATGTCTGCCATGAAGGCGATCTCATGTTGTCTGAACTTAATCAGGACGTTGAGGATATCTGGATTCAGGTTCGGTCCTGTGAGTAAACAGTCGTTGAGGGATGGACAGCCATCTTCATGGGACGAAGCGTCAAACACCACTCTCAATTTTGTTGTTGTTATTTCACGTTGTCTGCACCTTTGTTGTCCTTTGGCACATCCTCTGCTATATCCTGCTGTAAGTAGTCCTCCACTACTTCATTGTATCTGCTGTAGAATGTAACATCTTTCCTCAGTCTTCTCTTCAGACCTTCAAACCTTTTCTTGGCGATTCTGTAGTTGTCTTTGAGTTCTGCTCCTTCTGGTTTCCATGGCAACTCCACATGGTATCGTCCATCTTTGAAGGTTGTTGTTCTCTCGAACATCTGTAGAGCCTCTTCTGCTGGGTTCTGTTCTTTCTCACTTGTGATACCCAGAGACTCAATTTCCCAGAATGCATTCAGTTGTTTGGAGACAAGTGTGTCTTCATCAAGTGGGATGAACATACATGTTGCCTCGGCGACACTAGACATGGACACTGGTCCCTGAACAGACCATCCAAAGGTGCTCTCCAAAGCAGCCAAAGTCTCTGTCAGTCGCTCCACTCTGCCTGATACTGTTTTCCAGTAGTAGTCTGCTCCTATCAGGACAGAGAGCTCCTCAGGATCATCATCATTTCCTGGGAAGTCTGCTAGCTGCAGTCCCTTTCTCTTGAGCTCATGTTGAATGTGGTCACCAGGAACCTTCATCACCGCTGAGCACACCTGCGGGGTTTCTATAGCCTCTATTTCAATTCTCTGCTGGGGGTCCCAGACATTCTCCAAGATGAGTTTCACTGTGTTGCGTCGTGACACTGTAGGGACAGAGGAACCAAACGTGTGAAGGGTAAGTGCCTCTTGTCTGATTAATGGTAACTTCAGGCTCTTCACAAGGTTTTCATGGATGAAGCTCCTCTGACTGCCTCCATCTAGTAAGCAGCGAGCTATCTTCCTGCCCGATGGGCCTTTCACCCATGCTTTAGCAGTTTGTAGCAGCACAGTGTTCTGTCCATCCGGTTTCATCTTCGCTGAGTATGGAATGACTGAGGAAACAACAGCATCTTCAGAAACAGTGTGAGGCTGCTCCTCACTTCTCTTGCCGGTGCACACAGCAATGTGATGTCTCCTTCCACATGTTGCACATGACACATCCTTCACTTTACAGAACCTTGCAATATGTTTCCGTCCTAAACACACAAAGCATCTCCCCATTTTCATTAGTTTGTCTTTGCGTTCAGCAACGTTGTAGTCTGGGCAATGTTCTGGTTTATGGTCTGTACTGTCACAGAATAAACAGTTGTGTGTCTTCTGGCTGGTTATGTGCAGTGCAGCAGCAGATTGCATGCTGGGTCTTTTTGTTTTCACTTCATTGAATGAGCATGACTGCTTCCATGGCTTGCTCTCAGCCTTCTGTTGGTTAGGTGATTTTGTCATCTGCAATGCTCTTTCCCTGCTCTGAACCTCCTTCTGTAGGAATCCAATTATCTCAGAAACCTTCCACTCATCATCTACTCCCCTCTGACGACTATATTCAAGAGCAATGTCATCTGGAATCATCTGTAGTAAGATTGGGCATAGTAGGCTTCCATAGGTTTCTGACACTACACCCAGTGACTCCAAGCTCCTAATCTGAATCTCACATTCATCATATAGTTGCCTCAATGCATTCACATCAGAGGATCTCTTCACAGGAGTTAGGTTCAGTAGCTTTGACATGTGAGCACTGATCACTAGATCTTTCCTTCCAAATCTACTTTGTAGTAAAGTGATTGCACTTCCATAATTGTGATCTGTTATCAGTCCTGCTACTGCCTTTGCAGCTGGTCCGGTAAGATAGGTTTTCAGTTAAGTGAACTTCTCTCGGTTGCACAGGGCCTCATTCTTGTGAATAGCTGTCTCATACTGGCTCCAAAATTCCTGCCACATACTGACATCTCCATTATATTTGTCAATAGTCAACCTTGGTAGCTTTACTGATTGTCTCTGTGCTGATGAGACAGCTGAGTTAGCATCACTCACCCTCCGCGGCGCTGGCTCTTTGTTCTTCATCATGCGCTGTACAGGACTCCTCATCATGATGATGTGCTCCATGTATTCCTCCGCGATTTCAATCTCGCTTTCCAAGTCATCCAACGTAGTCAGCCATTCTATTCCACGATCGAGTTCACACAAACTGTCCTCCTTAGCGCGTAGCATTTCCAATAATGCGCTCAAGTTATCGATATCCGGACTTGTATTGCCTATTTCCAAGTCAATCTGATTCAGAGCTCGTGTAGTAGCAGCTCTGATGGTACTCCGCTTTCGTCTCATTCTTACCACTCCAATCCGACTTTCATCTTCAACCATTCTAGCAGCCACAGCTGCGTCTTCATTCTGATCCAACAGGCTCATAATCCCGGGTTTCGGCACCAAGAAATGTAGAATAACTACCTTCAAATAATGGCAGGACGACGGATATGAAATTAAACTTCTTTATCTCAAATTTCGGGAGATAAACATTACAAAAAGAATGAACAATGGACTAGGCTAGCTACTTGAGCTTCACTTAACATGTGTTATCATCTCTCAAAAACAAACTTCTTATTTCCTGTTTTCGACGCAAGGCATTATCGGTATTTTTGGTTAACCCTTGATTAACCGATACAAACACATGCATGTCAATTATCAATAAATCATAATGAAAATTAAATGCATCTTTTCTGCTTGTTCTTTTTAACTGTAAATAATAATAATTCAAACATCTAGCAATTAACTTTAACTATGTAACCCATTAAGTTACAACAATTATGCTTTAATAGGCAAGCAAAACGGTGTAGACCTCTTCTGGACTAGCGCATAGTCCAGCCTTTTCATGATGGCTAAACTAAGAAAATGTATATTTAAAACATGAAATAAATGATTTATTACATGCTAGACCTGTCAATGAGGCTGTGTGGAGTAGGTCAAACCAATGGCTTTGTACACATAATACAACAGTGTGACAAACAAACTGATGGATCCATAGTCCCTAATTTCATTGGGTGGGGGGACAATGAATGCATACATACTAAAAGTATACTGACATTTTTTAAAAGCATATGTGGCCTGGCATAACACCACTCGATTACACCACCTTTGAAATTATGCCCAAGGAAATAGTTTGTAAGACTTGAGGATTGGTGATCAATCCCCACATAGGTATGTTCAACTAAATGAACAAGCAGAGATGTGGATTCAATAATAAAAAGTTTATTATTGAGTTTATTCGTTACAATCCTGAAAACACAGTAGAAAAAAAGCTCACAAAAACCCACAGGATCCCCAAACGTATAAAATTAGCCAATGGGTCTTCCCCGCCGCTAGGGGCGCTACTGGGTGCGTGCGGGTACGGGTCTGTGGAGGGTGGAGGACTTACTGGAAGTGGAACCAAAAGGTCACTCACTGGTGAAGGTGCCAGCAGACATACACACACACGCACTGTAAATCGGTGAGATACGGACACGGTGAATAAAATATTCTACTTCTACACACGCTATAACATGCAGTTAAAAGAACGGCACCACTTCCGACGGCGCCGTAGCGACCTCCACGCCAAACCAGATCCTAAACCACGCACTGCAACGTAAACAGTAAGCCGTCCCAAAGCCCCAACTCAATCAACAGTTGGTTTGTCAGTAGTAAAGATATATTAAAAATACAAATAAATACGAAAGCCCAGGGAAAAGGTGGCCCCGCTATCCACGTTCCTTAGATCTTTAATGAGCCTACGCGATAAACGCAAATTACTAATGTCGGCAAAACAGCAGCTAGCAATGTCCTATAATGGCAGAAAGTATTTGTTAGTGCACATGCAGTGTAGCGTTCTTTTAAAAGCAATATTGTAGCGCATTTTAACCATGACAATACCTCGGAAGCTAAATGATTTAAAGATTTAAAGAAATACCTCAAAAGGCTATGCACGTGCAGAGCCTCAAGCTCCACCACTTCGTCTATGGTGACCTACAATAACAATTTTCATCAGGTTTACATGGAACATTAAGTGGCTGCAAGTAACAGAGCAAACTGCAATATACATTGAAGCCAGACAGGAACCTGCACACAAGCAGGGAAGAACAAGAACTCCAACATGTAAGGCATTTCCTTGTACCTAGTTCTTGCAGCCTATTTATAGGCCCCCAGAAATGATTAAACCAGATACCGGAATGCACATTAACATAGCCTATTCGCTAGTTAGGGTGTTTTTAGTAATCCGTGACTTAAAGTATGTATATTTTCCTTGCTTGGGTACATATGAATTGTAGTTTTACAAGTTACTATATACAACAAAATGTGAATTAATTACCTGTCAGGAACCACTTGTTTGAATATCCACATTGGTAATTATGGAGTAATAATTGGAGTTATGCTATCACAGACTTGATCAGCATGTGTATTATTTGCAGAGTAAACATGGTGCAGTCAGGTAAAAAATGGCTAATTCACATATAACACTGCCTTCAGGTTATTCTGTTATCTGTCATACAGCTAATACCATGTAAATGAGACACTTCGAAGCTCTTAGTTCCATCTCCCCTAATCCTTAGCCATTCTTTTAATCATCCAACACACAGACCAATACCTATTTTCCTTTGGCCAGATAGGATCTCCAAAGGAATTAGAGAGGGCTTCCACCATGCTTGCTGGTAGGCCAGGACTTTGCTGTGATCTCAGGCTTTAGGGATTACTCATTAGGAGCTGAAGCTCGGATCGAAGAACCTGGTTTTCGCAGTGGATTTTTAATCCTCTTGTGGCCTATGTTAGGAGCTTGAGTTATTTAGGTTCTTTGATTAGCCAGAGTACTGCACTTTGATTAAGAGAACTTCTGAAGGTTAGACAGGGCTATGATTGGGGGGATATGAACATGTAGTAGGAGTGTGTGCAAGTTGTTCTCTCCTTCTCTGCTGACCCATTTTGAAGGTCACCAACACTGTAAACAGGTTTCATGGTCCACCTCTGAACCTTTGACGTGTGATGTCAGTGGATTTTACAGCTTTTCCATGTAGAGTGCACTCACAGACAAATAGTGGGACTGGATGGGCAGCAGTCATTACCAGGTGCCATAGGAGTGGAGATATTTATTTCTGCATTACTTGGCTTATGCATTGATGTTAACCTTCATATTATGTTTGGGGGGTCTATTTGACCCCATTCAGTGTTAGACATCTCTTAAAAACCTTTTTTAATGTTGATACTGTATAATTTTTTTAATTTTCTAATTTGGTGGGATTAAACAGTAAACATGAAATAACATGAATGCTAGCCATTTGGGAAAAGGGGACACACAAAGTACCAATTTTGTGTCAATTCAAAGTAAATTATCAATAATCAGTCATCCAGTGATTGGTTAGATAACGATTTGATGAATCAGCAGTAAAAAGGCAGCATTATGAACATTTAGAAGATTAGCATGTTCCTTGAACCTCTCTATAAAGCAATGATGCTGCAGTATACTGCTTCATATCTGTCACCTGGGCATTCCAACAACATTTGAATGTCAATATCTTCTTGGAACTATAGAATAGCAGCTTAAATGGCAGAGACAATGAAATGCCTGTAGTTCACACTCTTACACACCCTATGTAATAGGACAATATCTGTGATAAAATGTCCTAGCTGTTGTAAAAAGCAAAGGAATATACTGCAATGTTTAGTTGATCATTCTCAAAAAACAGCTTTTGATGGGAGGTACAGTGCTGACATGACTGACACTCATTTGAACGCTGGTAACCATGATAGCCAAAAATTTCACCCAGCAATGAACATTTACCAAGGATTTTTTAAATCGACTTTGGCTGCTGTGCTTATTTTTCATTGTGTTCAGTTGTCCAACTTTTTACATATTTTACACACCTTCGGTCCAAACAGGATTGGATGTAAGGGATTATACTTTATTGAATTTTCATCAGAAATGTTTAATTCATATAGTTTGCATTGGGGAATATGCTGCTGATATAACCACCCCTCCCAGGGCAAAATAAAGGCTAATTATGTATCACCCTGCTGGATCATGAAAGATGATTAGTATTGGCATGCTGCAGATTTAATCCATGCTGTACTGTATATTACATTGCTGCACTATGTGGTTCAAAGGGATGTGCCACTTTGGACCCCCTAGTACATTACCCCAAATCTCATTCCATGCATAGGAGACAAGAGCATTTGCCCAGGGCACAATCCTTCTTGGGAAAGGGGGTGGAGAGGTTGCATCAAAAATGTTTCCCTCAGAACTCAGAAGTTTGGATATCTTGTGCTTGTGGAACTGGCTTGAGCTTAACTTAAAACTCCTGACTAGTAAATTCACCGTTGAGAAGTTATATAGGCTGCACTGTGAGTTAAAAGCTTGTGAATAATGGTTCTTTAAATATGAGAAAATCCACACTATCAGTCATCGAACGGGGAGCTGTGGTCAACTTCCTTGCCGATGGCTTCTGGCAAACCAGGGTTGAGTTACCCTAAGCATGTAAAGTAAGGTAAGAATGTCTTGAAGTACCTACAAATACAAAAAATTTAGTTAGCACTCTCTACACAATGTTATTTTTGGTGGAGAATTCCTCTGCCCTTCATCTCTGAGGACTGCACCAAACTGGTATTAGCTTCTGAGACGGATGTGGATGCAACAGAGAAAGGAGGTGTTTGACCACCTGCATGATGCATTCCACCTGGCCTTTACAGATGTTTTGGAGCACTGGGATGTCCAACCTGCCAAAGCTGTCTACAGGTGTGTTTGATCCAAGGCTGGCACCAGGCATGGAAAAGCAGATTGAAGAAGACACACAACTGAAACCCCCAGCAAACCCATCTGCAAAGCTCAGCTAAGAGTGGGCTGCCTATCAGCACTGTTCCGAGGGAGGCCTTCTCACCTTCTATGGAGCTTGCTGATTACTGTAAGGTAAATGGTAAAGTGACTGCATTTATATAGCACTTTTATCCAAAGCACTTTACAATAAATGCCTCTCATTCACACACACACACACACACACACACACACACACACACACACACACACACACACACACACACACACACACACCAACAGTGATAGGCTAACACATTTGTACACATTCATTTCATTACATGATAAAAATGTTTAAAACTGTAAAAACAGAATGCAGAAAAAAAAAATGGATTTGAGAAGGCCCTAATAATTAGATACCTCACAAAACAGTGAGAACTCCTGTATATGGGAAACAACACTCTGGAGAAACAACACTCATTACATATATTTTGTTAATGACTTCAGAAACAAGAACTTCAATGAACAAGTCTTCTAGCAGTGCTCTAATCATTTTGCTTTCAGGATTAAAAACATCTAAAAAATAACTTCATATCAGATACATTTATTTTCTGTGGTATTTCATTTCTATTTCAAAATGTATTCTTTTGATTAAAAACCCAGGCACTATTAAAATCAAACAGTCAAATGCACATTTAGTTTTCCACAGTTTGTGTCCAATCCCTGTGCTGAAAAGTTTCAGACACCCTGTAGATGTTGTGATTGCTCTCTCACTTGCTGCTTAGGGACAGTGATGTGTCAGGTACAACAGGAGTTGTGCTCCTTTGTTGACGACAGCCTGGAGAGTTTCCTCAGTGTGTCCATGTATGTCCTCTGAAAGCCTTGGTAGTGTGTCATAAAATCTCTCCTCATGCCTGGGGTCCTCTGATCCTGGCAATGATCTGACCTTCCCAGGAATGTGTCACCCCCTTGCCTTATGACCATTGGCTTCTGTCAGGACAATGGCCACCTGCATCAGCTGCTTTCCCCTTCTGTCTTGTTTTGGTGAGAATTAACCTGCCTTCTCTGACACACAGGAAATGTAGGTGACCCTGACATTGCTTCATATAAGGAACAATAATCCCTTTAGCATCAAATAAATCTCTTTTTAAAAGACAGTGTGAAATAGTATTTGATGATTGTACTCCAATGCTCAAATAGCATTGTTTCTCCTTTCAATCATTTTGCGGAAAAGTTGGGCTTTTAGGGTTCCACTGCAAAGTAAAAATAATAATGAACTTAGTTACTTCATTGTTAACACACATTCCCAATTTTATAACATAATAAAGGCTGAATTACACCAAATTCAGTACATGTCAATGTCCCTAAAAAAGAAAGCAATTAAAGTAATATTAATGCATTCATTTTTGAAAGAGTCCCAAACCCCACTGCCATACAGCATGGACTAAAAGTTGAACAATCACCCGTCACGCAGTTTGAACCACAGTGGAGTGTAAGTATTTGGACATTGACACCATTTTTGTCATTTTCATTGTACTCCAACAAACAAACAGTAAATAAAACAGTAAAGTGCATCCATATTGGGTGAACAGTTGTAGGAACTACAACTTCCACATTCCCACAGGAAAATTCCGCGACGTCCTCCACGAATGACGTCTAACTTGGTTCAGCCAATCCCGTAATGGCGGGAGCAATAAACTTTCCCGTATAAGAGCAAGACACGTTCTTGGGATCTCTCTTCTGCTTCTTCTGCTTCTTCTCTTCTCTTCCCTTCCCTTTCTTCATTCACTTCTTCGACACACCCTTTTTGGCCATTCGCTTCGGCTCATCTGCTCCGAGACTCGGACAGAGGCTGAATGCTGCACAGCACACTACCAGGCCTATGGACACACCCAGTTACCTCGTGGTAAATGCATGGCCTATAGCGAGTGGAAACTGGTGTACGCGGAATGCTACATCAGTTTACCCCTGCAAAGCTCACCAAAGAACAACAGCAACAAACTTTTCCACCCGGAAAAAGGACAAGCGAACATCCTTCCAGCAACCGAGTGGACCAGACGATAATGCGCGGCTAAGACGCCCCAGCCTGCGCATCTCTCCAGCAACAATAACTAACACACCCAGAACTCTAGCTTACCCAAGCTAGCTACTCCGACTTTTACCTTTCCTTTGTTCAAGCAACACGCACGCTTGCGCGCGCCCAAATATTTTGGGACCAAAATTGTACAAATTAACACAAACTAAAATTAAGTCATCATGTTCAATATTTAGTTGTAAATCCTTTCCAATCAATGATTGCCTGAAGTCTATGACCTATAGAAATCATCAGATGCTGGGTATCTTCTCTGGTGATGCTCTGCCAGGCCTGTACTGCAGCCCTTTTCAGCTCCTGCTTGTTTTGGGGGCAGTCTGGTCTTTGCCCTCAGTCTGGTCTTCAGCAAGTGAAATGCATTCTCAATTGGATTGAGGTCAGGTCATTGACTTGGTCAGTCAAGAACATTCCACTTTTTCACCAGAGAAAACTCCTTTGTTTGTTTTCGATCATTGCCCTGCTGCATGATGAAGCGTTATCCAATCTGTTTTGATGCATTTGCTTGAATCTGAGCAGACAAGATGTTTCTGTGTACTTCAACTGGTCATTCATATCTGCTGCTGCCTGCAGCAGTGACATCATCAATGTACACAAGTGAGCCAGTTCCGGTGGCAGCCATACATGCCCAAGCCATAGCACAACCTCCAACGTGTTTGATCATGAGCTGTTCCTTTTTTCCTCCACACTTTCCTCTTTCCATCACTCTGGTACAGGTTGATCTTCATCTCATCTGTCCATGGCACTTTGCTCCAGAACTCTACAGGTTTTTTAATGTACATTTTTGCAAACTGTAACCTGGCCATTCTATTCTTGAGGCTTGCCAGGGGTTTGCATCTTGTGATGAACCATCTGAAGTTATGCTGGTACAGTCTTGTCTCAATGGTCGGCTTTGACACATCTACACCTACATCATGGAGAGTCTGTTGAACAGTTAAAAAAGTGTTTTTCTTCACCATTTGAAGGATTCTTCTGTAATCCACTACACTGGTCTACCAGGTTGTTTGTCATTTCTGAGCTCACACTCAGCTTGCTTGATTATGATGCTCCAAATTTTTTGCATTTTTTGTGTTTTATATTATTTTATGTGAAAAGAAATTGTGTGATTTAGAATTTGTGAATTACTATGATCCACTGTTAACTAATTTCTATTTGATGCAAAAGAAAGAAAACATTCAAATCATAGTCAATCAATCAATTTTCTTAAGCACATGGTTTCTGGTGTGATGTTTGTCCACAGTCCTTAAGAAGGTAATAATTCAGTATTTCACATACATACACTCACTGAGCAGTTTATTAGGAACATTTTTACTTTATTACAGGAACTTAATCATGTCTTTATCTAATCAGCCATTGTGTGGCAGCAGTGCAATGCATACAATCATGTAGATACAGGTCAGGAGCTTCAGTTAATGTTCACATCAACCATCAGAATAGGAAAAAAAAAGTAATCTAAGTGACTTTCCGTGGAATGATTGTTGGCGGCAGAAGGGTGGTTTGAGTATCTCAGAAACTGCCGATCTACTGGGATTTTCACGGACAATATTCTCTAGAGTTTGCAAAGAATGGAGCAAAAAACAAAAAGAAAATCAAATGAGCAGCAGTTCTGCAGACAGAAACGCCTTGTTAATCAGAGACGTCAGAGGAGAATGGCCAAACTGGTAAAAGCCGACAGGAAGGTTAGAGTAACACAAATAACCACACATTACAGTTGTATGCAGAAGAGCATCTCTGAACACATAACGCATCATAACTTTAAGTAGATAGGCTACAGAAAAAATCTAATAAATACCTAATAATGTGCTTAGGTAATTATGCTGTTTACTCTTTGAACCAGGATGCTGCATCTGTACATCTCTGTGATCCCTGTAGATTAATTTTCTGGCAGTTGAATTTAGGTTTTCCTAATACCAGGTTACACCCACATTATAGTTGTTAAGTCATTTTGGTGTCATATATTGGGGTGTATTAACCACAATTGCTATCCACTAAACAATAGCAAAATTACAAAAACAAAAAACATGTTTTCCTCTTGGGGGCTGAGCCTCCCAAAACTCCAAATCCTCGCTACACCCTGGGAATAGCACTGTCACAATCCCATTGAGATTGAAAAATAACTATGGTAGTGGATTAAAGCTATTAAATAAGATTTAAGCTATTAGATAACTCAGATAACTGATCATGGTTTTAAAGGCATCCAATGCAATGCTCCAAAATAGATTTACAGTGATGTTCACAGTGAATAATCAGTTAAAAAATACTATAATTCAGAAATTAGCCCTCCTACCACAAGGAAAAAACATGATGCTTAATTTCTAATTACATACAGTCAGGTCCATAAATATTGGGACATCGACACAATTCTCTTCTTTTTGGCTCTATACACCACCACAATGGATTTGACATGAAACGAACAAGATATGCTTTAACTGCAGCTTTAATTTGAGGGTATTTACATCCAAATCAGGTGAACGGTGTAGGAATTACAACAGTTTGTATATGTGCCTCCCACTTTTTAAGGGACCAAAAGTAATGGGACAATTGGCTGCTCAGCTGTTCGATGGCCAGGTGTGTGTTATTCCCTCATTATCTCATTTACAAGGAGCAGATGAAAGGTCTAGAGTTCATTTCAAGTGTGCTATTTGCATTTGGAATCTGTTGCTGTCAACTCTCAATATGAGATCCAAAGAGCTGTCACTATCAGTGAAGCAAGCCATCATTAGGCTGAAAAGTCAAAACAAACCCATCAGAGAGATAGCAAAAACATTAAGTGTGGCCAAATCAACTGTTTGGAACATTCTTAAAAAGAAAGAATGCACCGGTGAGCTGAGCAACACCAAAAGACCCGGAAGACCACGGAAAACAACTGTGGTGGATGACAGAATAATTATTTCCATGGTGAAGAAAAACCCCATCACAACAGTTGGCCAGATCAAGAACACTCTCCAGGAGGTAGGTATATGTGTGTCAAAGTCAACAATCAAGAGAAGACTTCACCAGAGTGAATACAGAGGGTTCACCACAAGATGTAAACCATTGGTAAGCCTCAAAAACAGGAAGACCAGATTAGAGTTTGCCAAACAACATCTAAAAAAGCCTTTACAGTTCTGGAACAACATCCTATGGACAGATGAGACAAAGATCAACTTGTACCAGAATGATGGGAAGAGAAGAGTATGGAAATGGAAAGGAACTGCTCATGATCCAAAACATACCACCTCATCAGTGAAGCATGGTGGTGGTAGTGTCATGGCGTGGGCATGTATGGCTGCCAATGGAACTGGTTCCCTTGTATTTATTGATGATGTGACTGCTGACAAAAGCAGCAGGATGAATTCTGAAGTGTTTCAGGCAATATTATCTGCTCATATTCAGCCAAATGCTTCAGAACTCATTGGACGGCCCTTCACAGTGCAGATGGACAATGACCCGAAGCATACTGCGAAAGCAACCAAAGAGTTTTTTAAGGCAAAGAAGTGGAATGTTATGCAATGGCCAAGTCAATCACCTGACCTGAATCCGATTGAACATGCATTACACTTGCTGAAGACAAAGGTGAAGGGAAAATGCCCCAAGAACAAGCAGGAACTGAAGACAGTTGCAGTAGAGGCCTGGCAGAGCATCACCAGGGATGAAACCCAGCGTCTGGTGATGTCAATGCGTTCCAGGCTTCAGGCTGTAATTGACTGCAAAGGATTTGCAACCAAGTATTAAAAAGTGAAAGTTTGATTTATGACTGTTAGTTTGTCCCATTACTTTTGGTCCCTTAAAAAGTGGGAGGCACATATACAAACTGTTGTAATTCCTACACCGTTCACCTGATTTGGATGTAAATACCCTCAAATGAAAGCTGCAGTTAAAGCTCATCTTGTTTGTTTCATTTCAAATCCACTGTGGTGGTGTATAGAGCCAAAAGGATGAGAATTGTGTCGATGTCCCAATATTTATGGACCTGTATCAAGATGTTCTGTTCACATACATTTAGGCATTTTTACCAGCTGTGGAAACCGCAGTCCTCAACAGAAAACATGCATCTGAAGTATTTTCCTTTCATTTCTGTAGGACGAAGAGTGCTCATTCTGGGGATAAGTGCACATTCTGGGGATAAACACATGGGGGTTTCAGTTAAAGAGATGATTACACTGTGTGTCTTGAGTTGGATAAGCAGCCTGCAATTTGCATGGACATTGGGACCAGATGCACAGTGCCTCATGAAAGCCTTATGAAGTCTAATGATACATAATGAAGGCTCCCGGAGGATTCCACAAGACTAGGTGAAAGTAAACACTCCTGTGGTTCAAAGGGTATTCAGTATGCAAAGCTCATCTCACACTAAGAGGGTCAAACACCACTGTCGCATATCATTAGGAAATTAAATGTGTTGAGCAACTCTGCTCTGAGTGAATCCGCCTGTAAATGCAGACCCTCTGAGCTAAGCTCTATGGCAATGCTAGCACAACACTTTGCCATTAACTAAGTAAGACCAGCAGTTTGTACTGGTAGGGCAGAGTTGTACTGTCCCACTGGGGCAGGCCATGGTTCTTCAGGACACTGTTCTATAATCAAACTGCATCTACAGGTGACCCACTGTTATCAATGAGAGTTCCATGTCTCATTGGTGCTGTGTAGCCTGTAGTATGGAAAAGAATCACTTGTTCACAGGTGAGTGGACCATTTCTGTTAGCACGCTTCAGGCTTGCTGTGGGACAGTGGTGGCTCAAGAGGCTCATTTTGTAATTAAAAATTGGAGATGAAAAAGATGAACTTGATAAAAAGACACCTCCATTTCATCTCTTGGCAGCTGCTCCAAATTGAATTTTCCAAGCAGACTACAAACTGTTGACATATTGTTGTTGATTAGTGAAAAAAGGCATATTGACCGTGAGGGGACCAATAAGTTGCCCACGGTTTGTAGGATAACCACAGACCACAAATCGCAACCTATGTACTGAAATAATAAAGGAAACGATAATATAAAATAAGACCCTACATGATGGTGGGAGGGGTCCTCCCACAGACTCCACCCACCAGAAATTGTGTTATGGGTGTCTCCATAGCAACAGAGAAGGGAAAGCTCTCTGGTGACACTGCCAACACAAAACAACCCGGAAATCAGGGTGACAAGTCTCAACAGAGGAGATGACAAATGAAAAACTTAGCCTCTCGCTCCTCAATAAACAAAAGAGCACTAGAAAGAGGCGAGAGGGAAAAAGGGTAAACAAAAGCAGCTGCTAGAATTTAGGGCAGCACGCCATGGAGACAGTAACACAGCAGAGGATGAGAAAAGAAACAGAAAGGGTGAACAAAATCTTTAAACCGTAATTCTTTCCCTAAGCTAAAGGAAGTTCCTGCATTACTTTCAAACTAAAAAAATATGACAAGGGATAACCACTCCCCTATCCAAGGCCTACAGGCAAGACAAAACAAAATTTTGACTAATGTTCACTTAAATTAGGACTATTAGACTATTTCTGGTTATATTAATTTAGCTGGCTTAAAATTTGTTAGCTAGCTAGCTAGTTTGCTTACATAAAGTGGAGTAATTTATAACGTACTTCATAGTTATACTAAGTTAGCTAGTGTCAGGATTGTGGGACAGAGAAACCAAACGCAGACTCAGGGATAACATAATCAGGCAGGCTTTAATGACAGAAGGGCAGATCCAAAACGTAATCCACAAAGAGGCTATGGCTCCAGGCAGACAGGTAATGTGGGGCAGACAGAGCGTAGTCTGGAAAATGGGCAATTGAGTTCAAAAACCGAGGAGACAGACGAGCAAAGGTACAAATCCAAATAATACAAAGCAGAGTTGAAAAAAAACAGGCAGAGATCAAGACCAGAAAATCCAGAGCGGAGCGGAGCGGAATGAAGCAAAATTAAACAAACAACAGGGCACAGGTAAGGGGAAGCTAGAACCGGGTAGAGAACGGAATCACAGAAAGCAAAGAGAAACTGAAAAGGACGGAGTGAGGGCGGTCTAACAAATAAACATCAGGTGAGGCACATGAAACGGCAATCATACAATAATGAGGGAGGAACGAAGACGCGGGACTGGATTCACATAGACACACATGTAATACAAACGGCTGTGGATTAGGGAGTAGAAAATTGCACAGAAATGCAGTGATAGAGAGAGAACAGGTGCGACCACTTCGCAGAATTAAGGCAGGCAATCAGAGATAGAGGTGGAGCTACAGAGCAGTGCAGAAATAGGGAGAATGTTAATGTTAGTTACGTGATTAAATACCCAAAACAAGTGAATGTTATTTAGTTAGACAAACATATTAGTGTGTTAATATAATTAGTCCTGTAAAAATGTTATGCTAGTCGGGATTAGTGGATTAGTGCTACCTACAAACATGAAAGGAGAGAAAGCAGGAAGCAAGTAAAGCGAGACTGAGAAGGAATTGTGGGAAACTGGAAAATTCTGAAAACACCCGAATAGTGAATCACGCAGACAGGGTAGTGACTCGGGCTCAGAACTACATAAAGACACAGACATCACAGGGGAAGATGAGTGCAGTGAATAATGAAAGTAAATGGAAACCAGACATGAATATGAAAAATAATAAAGTTACAAAAACACAGAACCTGACAGCTAGCTTGTGAAGAAGATGAGCACGTATCATGGAGATATGTGTGGAAAGTGGGGGCACGGTCTGTCAATCATAGCTAATTGACAGTTCTCATTACCATGCCCAGATATTTTGAGTGAACTTTTATAGTGGGAAATTTAGGCTTTAATGAAAAAAAAAAGTTTTAAAATACACTTAAATGACTGAATAATACAAATATTATGCATATCTGTTTTGTTGTTGCCGAAAGACAACTGGCAAGTGTCACATTAAACCATGTTGATCCTTTAAATATTGCCTATGTGTGATTGCTAATTGGAGTTTCCAAAAGCATAAACTGTAAATGACTGCATACATTTTTCTATTTGTGCACTGTTCATTACTTAGTTATTATTATGCAGGAATCATTTGTAATTCTGTAATTTATTCACAGTAAGATTCCAATTTCTGTTCTCATAGTTTTTCACAATATAATACTGAACTGACAATCTTGTTTTCATGTGCTATAATTCATGACTTATTCCAAGGAACAATTCACCCATTGTGTTCAGGGATGTGTGTAACTAACTGCATCAAAATAGTTTTTTATATCTGTGAAATTACCTGCTTGACATCACAATGACTGTATTGAGCTGCTGGTTTTTGCTTTACATTTATCGCCTTACTAAATCTGTCCATAAAAGTTGAAGGTCAGGCTACTTCAGACTTCAGACTCTATTTGGTTTGTCATGTATAAGGCTAAGCATTGACAGATGCAAAATGCCGTCTGATGTACGGTAAGTCATCACATATAATATTTGACAGTTCTCCATAGAAGCCATAGAAGATTATATTATCAGGTCTTATGAGAGTTAATTGGCGCATTTATTTATTTTTTATTTTAATTTTTGTACTTTCAAATTTTGTACTGTATGAATGTAGAAGCAGATGTGATGCTCCACTCACCAAACAATCCAAATAAAGGTCCCTGTCCCTGTTTTGGAACCCTTTTGGTTTATTCTTTGTTACCTTTTAAAAAGATTATTACTAAGGCCCAGACCCAGGTGGCTGTTCTGCCTGGTGTTAACAACCAGGGGTTCCTCTAAACAGTTGCACAGGATTTCAGAATGAAGATGGTTCGTTTCCACCAAGAAGGAGAAGACCACAAAAACTCTCTCAATGTTTCAAACGACCTATTTCCACTGTCAGAAACATTATTAGAACATGTAAGAGAAATGGAACAGTTGAAGTCAAATCAAGATTTCCAAGGAAGACCAAGAAAGATCTGAGAGAGGATGGCTTGAGACCAGGTGAGAATTATGAATTATCAGAAGGATCCACACATCAGTGCTAAAAAAACTACTACAAAAAAAAGTAGCAAACACAGGTCTAGCTGTTCACAGTGCAAAAATACAATGTATGCATCCACAGTACCCTGCAAGATCATTGCATTGTCCCAAGAAAGATGACCTGGGAAAAGTTTAATACACATTGGATGTTGGAAACAATATTACCAGAATTTTATCTGAATCCTACCCAGTGAACAAATTTGGATACCATCAATTAGCATTTTATTCAAAGATGTAATGATATTCCTATAAAATAAAGTTCCTGGGATGCGTAACTAACCTGTCTCTACCTATTCCAACCTGTATTATAATGATCTGAGACATATGGTGTCATCCTGTTTCAAAATGCGATATTTGACTCACACTTACTTGTAGAGATGGGGATCATAAAGATTTTATTGATTTGATTCTATTATTGATTCTGCTCATTGATTTGATTCTTTATTCATTCTCTTAGTGATCCTTTTTTTATTGTATTTTATTAAATGAGAACAGAATTGGCATAGGTTTTATTTCCCCCCAATTTATTTATTTATTTTCAGAAAATGCTACATTTTCTTACAGAACAAATGAGTGGATATTGCCATGCATAAATAAATTGTAATTAAAAAATAATTATTTTTTAGTTTTTCTGTTTCTTTTCGATGTATATACTTCTATAAACATACCAAACTTGGTTGGGTTGATTTAATTTTTCCAAGCTATACCAAAATACATCCAGTGAGCAGCAGTTCTGCAGGCAGAAACACCTTGCTGACAGGAAGGTGACAGTAACGCAAATAACCATACATTACAACAATGGTATGCAGAAGAGCATCTCTGAACACATCAAACCTCAAAGTGGATAGGCTACAGAAGCAGAAGACTTAATAATCGTCTGCAACAAATACTCGTAACGAGTATATATTGTTTCCAAATACAAATGTGGATTCATTATCCGAGATTGGAGAATTGGCTAGCTTTATTTAAATTTTTTTTACACTGGCTGCAGTAGCTGTACATCAGTGAGGAATGCGTAACATGAAGCTAACACTGTTTCATCATAGGGAGTTTCTCCCTGGTTCCTCCCCCTTAGTAAAAACTACTGCCTGCTGTATTTTCCAGTTCTCTCGTGTGCATGTCAAGAGACTGTTGTATGAACTTGTGATCAGGGGTGCATTCAAGATCGCAAACATTAGCAAACATATTAAATAATGTTTTTTGTTATAATTTGAAAGGGTAGTGCACTGCTAAAAGAAATGTCATTGTTAGCTACGGTAGGTAGAGAGCTAACTCTAGACATAAATGATTTAAAATGGCAAAGTTAATAGTAAGGATGGGGGATGTGGTCATGATTTTGTGGACAAGGACATTATTTTAGCAAGAGATAAGGTAGTACATTTTCCCAATTTAGGTTTTTTCTGGTGATTTTTAGTATTTAGTTATTCACTTAAAAATGTTTTTACTAGCCAGCGAACTAGGTACTGGGATACTGAATGTGTGGCCGATTTCCATTGGCTTGATTTGTTTGTTCAATTTGTAATGTTAATGTAACTAGCTAGTGAGCTTGTTTGTTATGTCCTTCCGATTTTTCTGGTCAGATTACCTGTGAACTGAAGTGGTCTGAACACACATTAATGTGAGAGGACGGTTGAAAATCCTTGTCTAGCTATTCTTCCTGTACGTTTAACTACACAACACCTCTGTTTCTGGTCCTTCATGTTAGTTAATCCAACAGTTGGTCTACTCTCACATTAAACACGTATCTTGGTTGTTGCTACATGCATGTATACTATAGCATTTTAGTTACAGTATCTAATGTAGCTAACTAGCTAGCAAGCAATCTGAACTGGTGGTATTTCACAAAGCAGGATTACTGCTCTGAATAAACCCATAACACCCCAAACATGCTGCATTCTCAGGTTGGGGTTGTTAAAGAAATCAGTCGTACTTGTAAGTACAGTGTTTTAATTATCATGGCAATTAATTATTTAGCTCCTGAATTGAAATAAGCCTGTGTATTGTAACCTTAGTGGTTGGTAGCTTAGCCAGCTAGTTTAGGCTGACTACAGTAGGGTGGGTGATGAATAGATGTCACCTGATAGCAAGGTATGGGACAGATTTATTCTGAAGTTACTTATTTTGAAACATACCAATAATCCATGCGAGCCCAGTGTATTGAATGAAGTGTATTGCCTCCATTGCCTCTGTGCGTGGTCGCTGGTCTAGTGGTTCTGATATGAACAGGAAGGTGGTAAAATTGTCCACACGTGTACACACATCGTTTTATATAGACTGTTTCGGTTTTTATTTAATGTTAAGATTTACCTACATAACTGTAGTAGTTGTGCTTCAGGTGAAAGTCTTGGTTTCAATGTACTGCAAATCGCAATGGAGAATGGGGGACTGTTTAACCGACACCACTTCCGGGGTACGTCACGCCCACTTCTGAGTACGAGTATCGGATTCAGATCATTTAATCGGTTTACTCATACTCTACCCCCCCAAGCAGAGCAGACTGGGGCTGTATACAATAAACATTTATCAGAACACATTAGTTTAAAAAGTGCATATAATTTAAACACTGATCTTTGGGAATGCCAAATTGCATATTCATACTTATGTCATTTTACCTGGGGAATGCTTTTTGAACATACATTTTATATACTATTTAAATTATAAAAATAATACATTTGCACTCTACAGCTAGCCTGCCCAACCCTGTCCCTAGAGATCTAGCATCCTGTAGGTTTTCAGTCCAACAAACTCTAACAAAGCACACCTCATTCAACTGCTAGAGAACTAATTGAGCTGCTAATTAGTACAATCAGGTTTTTCTTTTGTTGTGTTTGGATTATATTCTGGTTTATCATCAGACAATGGAAAGGAGATCACCCCAGACTTGTCTTCAAGTCCAATATGTTATTTCAATAAGAATGAGTGTTCCTCTGGTGAGCTCAACCCCTTGATACCAGAAGGATACAAAATAATAGCCTCCCTTTGAAAAAAATTTTTGGGAAAGGGATTTGTATAAATTGTTCCTGTAAATGTGTGCCATGGGCCAATTGAATCTGTGAAAGTTCTGACAGGCTTTTTAAATAGCAAATAGCAATGCAAAATTGATGACTACAGGGCCCGATGTTGTGAGGCAAATGGAGGTGCATCCGTGCAACGACATGAAGGCAAGTCACCACAGCTGTGTGGGGGTGGGGGGGGTTGTTGAGGGACTTAAAACAGGGGGTTTTGCGCACTCTAGTCAGGGGTCAATCTTTAATAGAAATAAGCTTTAGAGGGCAGGAGGAGATGGTCAAGTCTGTTCTGACAAGAGAGTAAACCGTTATCAGCACCCAACCAGTGCTCTTTAGCTTCTCCGTCTTGATGGGTATTGCAGAATGTAAGAGAAGAAATTGCTGATCAAGTGCCTAATGAACAGACAGGAACTTTGGTAAGTTAAGCATCAACACATTGAATGTAGTTTGAACTTTGACTCCCCTGCATTTGTGAAGGAGCTTATCAGGCTCCACAAGTGAAGAGATTAGAGACCTTCTAATGAAGTGTGGGAATCGGAAAGGACTTTCAGAGGTAGAGTGGATTGCCTCCAACATTTTTCCTGTTATCTGAGGTACACAGATTGCCATTGTGGGTAGGGCTTCTTACTTTTAGATTTTTAAGAAAAAGATGGATTGATCACAGAAAAACAAATAAAAAGAAAACACAGCACCCCGAGCCATCAGACATTTAATAGGTATTTTGGGACAAGTTGAGATAAATAGAATAAAAGTTCATTCCTTTCCTGTCAGACATCAGAAACACTGATTTTTCAGAATGCATGACAAAAGTATCTGCGTTAATCAGAGAAATACATTACTGTAAAACATCAAAACTAATACACCACTGAAGTCCATTTCTTTTTGATTAGGCATGATAACACTGATTTGTTAGAATGCATGCCCAGGGGTGTAACTAGGAATTCTAGGCCCCCTGAAAGAAAATTGCTGTGGGCCCCCATTTTCCCCAGTTTAGGAAGTTGATTGTTGAATAAGGCCACATAGATGTCAACAAATGTAGGTCAATATGATGCCGTGCTTTCCACGCATTTATGCACATGTTCAGTAAACCCTAAATGAGAAATTAGAAGAAGGTGGTATCCTAACTTTCAGAACACTTTATATAATAAGCCATTGTTATTGAATGGAATAAGCTCATATTCTATTTACTTCAAAATATGTGCTGTTCATTTTTAGCAACTGTGGCACACCCTCTAAAATACAGTGGCCTTTCATTGTAGTGTTAGCAATTTGCACACTCTGTCAGGCTTCACAACAATAGAACCAGTAGCGAACTTGAAGTGTTTCCAATAAGAGTCTTTATTGGTAAACGGGCAGGTTAAACAGGCGAGGATCAGAAGTTGGCAAACAGGGATGTTGAAGATTACACAGTTCATAATCAAAAGTCCTGGTTCAGTAATGAAGCAGACAGATACAACTAAGGAAATCCGAAACGTAGCCGTGGTCCCAGGCAGAAGGTTGATAACAATAAGGCAGTCCAAACAGTCAGAAAAGCAGAACCATAACCCAAAAACACAAACCCGTAAGTCAAACAAAGTCTAAAACAAAATGGGTCGATACAAATCAGACGGGAAACCCCGCTGGAAAGTAAGGCTAAAGCACATGACAATCTGACAAAGACTAAACATAACAGACAGGTATATAAATGGAGATAATGAGAGGAAACAAGAATCAGGTGAGTACAGCAATCAGGAAGTGGAACACAGGTGAATGAATGGGGAGACAGACAGGCTACAAAAAGCACAGAGGGTAACAAAAGGTGAAAACGCTGAGACAAGACTGATAACAGATAATAGCAGGGCGACGCTCCGTAAAAAGTGGCATAGCGGAGTGGCATGGGCCCTTTTCCAGGCTCTTTGGGCGCGGTGTCCCTCTCCTCCTCGGATCATAACCCAGGCAACAGGTGAAAGGTGGCAGACAGGTGGAGGAGACTGGCTGTGAGTTATATGCGTATTCCACCCAGGGGAGTGAGTTGACCCGGGAGGATGGTGAAACAGTCTTTTCAAGCTACTGGTTCATCCTCTCTGTCTGTCCATTGGTCCAAATGAAAGCTGGGCCTTGACGCTGAGAAACGTACAGAACACCTTCCAAAAGCGACTTTAGAATTGAGGGCCACAGTCTGTAGTCACCTCCAGGGCCAAGCCGTGAACACGGAAGTCATGTAGGAGAGAATCATTACCCTCTACCCCTCATGAACTCTGCTTTTGAACGTCTCTTGGATGCGTTGGTTTTTACTAAGCTTGATCTTCGTAATGCATACAATTTGGTGCACAGTCAGGAAAACAAGTGGAAGACCACCTTCAATACTCATAGTGGCCACTATGATTATTTTTGTGATGCCGTTCATGATGTTCTCAGGGAGATGTTGGAGAAATTTGTTTTTATATATCTACTTGTTTCTTCCTTTCTTTGTGCTTGCACTCCACTTTCACCTGTTTCTCTTTGTGTGCTTGTTTGTAATGTATTTAAGCCTGCATGTTTAGCTTTGATAGTTCATCATCTGTTCTAGCCTCTTTTTTCTGTCCTGGTACCTGTGAGTATTCTGTTCTGTTTTGTTTTTAGACTTCTTTATGTCGATCCCTGCCTGGTTCCTTGGATTCTGTATTCTTGGATTCTGTATTTTGTACTTTTGCTCTGCTTTGGCCTGACAACCCGTTTTTTGGACTTTTTGGATTTTTTGTTGTTTTGCCTGTTGTCAATAAAGCCTGCCTTATTCTCCTGTTCCTTTAGTGTGTGCATGATTCCTCTGTCCCTCACCCTGACAGAACAAACTGGCCAATTTCCAGCACTGCCCCAGGCCCGGTTCCCAGTGCCACTTCAGACCATGTCCAGTGAGGCGCCAAGCCCGGTATTCAGGACCGCCCGAGTTCCGTGTCCAGCTTCCACTTCTATCCCAGGTCCAGCCTCTTGCTTCGTTCCATACCCAGCAGCCTGAACTGCACCTGGTACAGCTTCCTGTTCTGTCCCAGGTCCAGTCCTTTGCTTCACCTCAGACCAGGTCCCCAGTGCTGCTTTAGGCACAGCTTCCAGCACAACCTCAGGTCCAGTCCGCAGCGCCGGTCCAGTTTCCAGGATAGTCTCAGACCCAGTTTCCTGCACTGCACCAGTTCCAGCTCCACCCCAGACTTTTTTCCCAGCACCCTCTTGCACTCTGCTCCCCGGGTCACCCCAAGTCCTATCTCCAGAGCTTCTGCGGGCTCAGTCTATAGCTTTGCTCCAGTTATACACGCTACTTTAGGGGATATGCCACTATTCTACACTCACTGAGTACTTTATTTGGTATTTATGACTTATTTTTTAGACGTGTATGTGATGCATTGTGTGTTCAGAGTTATACTATATATATATATATATATATATATATATATATATACAGTGCTGCGCAAATGTTTTAGGCAGGTGTAATATTGATTTGATTTAGATTTTTCTTCTGTTCACTCACTTTGCATTTTGTTAATTGATTAAAATAAACTATTAACATTTCCATTTTTGAAATAATTCTTACTTTACTGAATTTTTTCACACCTGCCTAAAACCTTTGCACAGTACTGTATAAAACTAGTATAACTAAAATAAAAGTCACTTCTACCTGAAAAAAAACAAAAAAACAAGCCTACTAGCCAGACCCTTGTGTCTCTCAACAATGGAATCAGTCAGTATGGGACATTCACTGTTCTATGCCCGTGCCTTTTACACATGCTCACGTCTGCATTTTCTGGATGCAAAGTCATCAATGAGGTCATCATATGACAGCTGCTGAACCAATTCTGAGTTGATGCTTATGATAGCCAGGCCACTTAAGCATTCTTGTGCCATTAATGAGCGGAGGTATGTCCTCATGAGCTTCAGTTTTGAGAAGCTTCACTCAGCAGAGGTAACAGTAACTGGGAGAGTTATTTCAATATGGAGGACAATCCAGAGATTTGGATACAGTTCTTGCAAATGATTTTCATGGAGAAATACTTGTAGTAGTGATAGTACTTGATGCCCCCTCAGCCTCACTGATTGACAGCCCTGCTGCCTCTGTACCTGTAGAGCTACTGGTTGATGGCCCTGATGAAGTTCTGGGTGCTGCCTCTGTCTGCTGATGCTGCCTGCTGAGTCTCCTTTGCTCACAAATTTCAGCATTGACCCTGTTAAAAAAAAAGTAAGTCAGACTGCTGTGCGCTAACATACTGTATGCCACCTGGTGGTGGTTGTATCACCAATTATCTGTATCAGTTCATTTTATATTTTCTGTCCAAGATAGTGAGTGTGGGTGCTCTCATCTTTTATTTAATTTCAAACAAGTAATTACTGTGGAAAAAACTAAAAATCTCAGGGCAGAAGCGCCAAATAAAACTTCAATTCAATTCTCTCTTTTTGGATTTCCCCCCAACACCTCTAGCTCAGAAATATTCTCCGGCCTCCTTGCATGTATGGCATGTTTGAGATCTGTCCATAGATTTTCGATAATATTAAACTCTCGGGACTGTGGTGGCCATTCCAAAACCTTCATCCATCTTTCCTGGAGATGGTACTCGATGGTTGATTTTGAGGTATGCTTTGGATCATTGTCTTACCGGAATACCCAGCCTCTCCTTAGCTTCAATGTCTGGACTGACCTTTGAATATTAGCCTCAATGTCTTGATATTCGGTGGAATCCATTCTTCCTTCCACTCACACAATATTTCCTGCCACACGACCACAAAGCATAATGGATCCACCTCCATGCTTCATAGTTGGCAAGGTGTTCTTCTCTACAAAGGCTTCACCCTTTTTTCTCAACATTCTTTGGTCGTGGGCAAAACTCAATTTTGGTTTTGTCAGTCCAAAGCACATTGTTCCAAAAGGCTTCAGGCTTCTCAGTGTTTTCTTTTGCATACTTCAGATGCTTAATTTTGTGTTGAGGTTGTTCTTTCTGGCAACTCTGCCATGTAGGTCTTTATTTAAAGTATGTTGTATTGTTGTCCTGCGAACAGGTAGAACTGTGTTTGCTATTCTTTTCTGCAGCTCTTTTGCAACTGTTCCATTTATCTTCCATCTTCCAATAATATGTTTGACAGTGGAAATAGGTAGTTTGAAACATTGAGAGAGTTTTTGTACCCTTCTCCTTCTTGGTAGAAATTAACCATCTTCATTCTGAAATCCTTAGAAAACGGTTAAGGTGTTAACAACTACCAGACAGAACGGCCACTGTAGTTTGATACTTTAGAAGGCATGGAGTTACTTCAGAATAAAAAGTTCACTCCTAGAATTATACTCACCTGACTCATTAAAGCCCTAATAAGCCCACCGTGGTCTGGGCCTTAGTAATTATCTTTTTTAAAAGTAACAAAGAATAACCCAAAAGGGTTCAAACTTTTGTACAGGGCCCTTTTCCTTTTTTATAATTTATGAACTGTAAAAAATTAAAATAAAAGCAATCGTGCTTTAAAATGAGCAGAAAGGTCTCATGTACCATTTACTGTTTTACAGGTTTGCTTTTCGAATACAGATTCATTGTAACAGACATTTAAACCAGCAGTGCCCAAATTTTGCCACACTTCTTCTGCAGACTTTGGCCATCTCACTTGCTTCTGGCTCTCCCGGTAATCCCAGACAGCCTTAATCAAGTTTTTTTTTATCTGGAAATGTAATGCATTACTTAAATACAACACATTTTCTGTAACACTACATTTTTGTTTGGAAATCTCAAATTTGCACTTTTGTCCTGACACACTAACAACAACAAAAAAACCCATCTAAGACAAAATTTATATTAAATAAAAATCTAGGATACCTTTACTTGTATTGGTACTGTAACGTGGCATCCTGTTTTTTTGCAGTGGTGTGTATCTTGCAGTACAGCCTGTTTTGTTTGAAGTGTTCTGTGAACAGTTGTCACTGACAAATCCATGCCTGTCTGAAAGAAAAAAAACTACAGTAAGTTCCTTTATAACATAAAGTGTGTTGACAGCAGATAGATACCTATTGTGATTCACTTAAAAAAATATTATGGACAGAAAAACGTGGCTTACCTGTAACAGATTGAAATACAAAGGTCACATACATTTATTTAAACCACTTGAAATGTCACTACTTTAAAATGCTATAATCTGATTATAAATGGGCTTTCTGTGCCTTCTTGGTGATATCACACTTTGGTATTCCTGAGAACTAATAACCAGGCAAGACTTTTTGGACATTTGGACAATGCATTGCTTTCGTGTACATCTTCATATGCTAATACAGTTATTAATGCTGTTATAACTGGATATTTCCTAGTATAAACTAGTATTAAACCATGTTTCTTTCATTAGGATGCACAATGATTGAAGTAAAAAAAAAAAATTATTTTACCTTTTTAAAGTTTTTTCTGTGCTTATACAATTTATTTTCAATAGTCTCCATAGTTTTGCTGCAAGCCTTGTACCCACACAATGCACAGATGTACCAGCTATTTTGTCAACCCAGACTATCTGTGCAATAGGGACACACACTCCATTATCTGGCACATCTTAATAATTCATTGTGAAGTAATAAATTCCTCTCAAGCATGAGAAATAGCAGGAACTATCATGAATTTGAAATCCCATGCTATAATTTATAAAGATGTGTGCGATTAATGTTAAATTCTCCAAAGTATTTTAATTATTCAAGATGTAACATACAGCGTTTCAAAATACTACCACACCAATAATACAAATGTAGAGTTCATGTGTCTGAAATAAAGTTTGTGTTGACCGTTCTATGAGACACAGTAGATGCATATGGATTATATTTACTGTACTGACAATACTAATATAAAATAGTTTAACTTTGCTAATATGCATTCATATAATATTTTATTTAATTGTTTTATTTGAAGTAATTATATATTGTATTAGTCCACTGTTCTGAGTGTCTAGTTCTACTCAAAAAGGCATGGTATCTTTATACAATTTTTAGTATTATTTATTGTAGACTATAGACGAAAGAGTGATTTACATCTTAATGACAAACCTTGGGGGAATTCCTTCAGTTTAATTTTCACTGCTAATGTTCAGTATTCTCACAAAAATGGCACGTAGCTTGGTCGTTAACACACAACATGGCAGCAAGCTGTGTGATCTTGTTTAGGTTTCACCCTCAACAGTCAGCAGGTTCAATATTCTTCAAACCATATGTTGAATAGATGTTACAGTAGCATTTCATTCAAAATAACCCCAAGGATAACCAGCATCAAGCCAGTATCAAGAGGCCTATCAAGCCTTTTATGGGTTTCTGAGCAACGTCATTAGGTTTTTATGAGTGATTATGCAATCCCGACGGATAGACCCGGAATAGGATTCACATTTGCACGGAGAACCTCTCTTGAGACTACTAAAGATAACCTTCAGAGAATTAGCCGAGAGCTACCCTTAAGTGTTTATGAATTCAATACTACCCTTAAAAATGCCAGAGGGAATATCACATTCATATTTATTTTTCAAATGGTGTGGCATGAGCTTTGCCTTTTCTCCTTATCCGTTCACAATTAGTTATGTAATTCTGTATGGCATAGATCCATTTCCCAATACTGAGTACGCTTTTTAAAAACTCTTAACATGATTAGCACAACAGCAGTCTATGTGGACTAAACTGTCCACTGGCCAATATTTCATTGCGTTGACACAAAATGCATTCAATGGCAACATCTTTCAAAACTAATGCATTTTTCTCACTCAAACCCATAATTAGACCACCACAACTGAGCTGTTCCCAATTTTATCTCAGGACCTACCCAGGTGTTTTGTCTTGACCATCATTACCATATATACAAAAGGCAAGATCTTTTTTTATGAATAGAGGAGGGGATGGGTTGCGGGCAAGAAAGGCATGATTTTGAGACATGGAGTATGAAGTGGAGGTAGGAGTCCCAAAAATCTGTCAGTGACATCACAAACAAATCTCCACAGGGCATGGGTGAAGGTATCTCAATCAAACATTTGAAGAAGACTTTTGGGTATAACTGATGTGAAGGGGGACGATATACAAGGGATTTTGCCAAAAGTTATTGGAGGATTTTTAATTTAAATTTTTTAAATTTTATTATTACATATACAGTACTGTGCAAAAGAATTAGGCACCTGTATAACATTCTGTACAGATACGATTCTTTCAAAAATAATTCAATGAAAGGTCCTAAATAAACGTACAATACATTTTACATTACATTTTAGTCATTTGACAGAATAGTTAAAAACTGAATCAAATAAATATTTTTTGTGACCACCCTTCAGCGTTAAAACTGCATCACTTCTCTGAGATAGCCAACGCTGTCCTGCGGTTCTATAAGACAATCAGCAGGGAGGTTGTTCCAAGCATGTTGGAGAACTTGCCACAGTTCTTCTGCAGACTTTGGTTGGCTCCTTGCTTCTGATCTCAGACAGCCTTGATTAAGTTTTTATGTAAAAAGTTGTCAATTTCTTACAGTAATATGTTACTTTTTAAAATTAAATACAAAAATGTCTCTGTAAAATTACATCTTTTGGAAAATGAATATTTCGAAATCTGAATTGCAAATGTGTTCTTTTATACTAAAAAATAAACATTTATATAATAAAGTCTAGGGTGCCTAAGACTTCTGCACAGTACTGTATATATATATTTTAATTATGTGTACACAATCCAGTGGGTGGTGGTATTATTGGAGAAACATAACCCGCCAATAAAAACCAAAGAAGAAGAAGATGATTTTTCATCCAAACGAGCGGTCGAGCGGTCAAGAGAGGGAGGTGGGTGTATGGGTGATGGAATACAGCAGAGAGGAAGACCGTAGTCTCCGACCGACAGTAGTCTCAGATGAGATTAGGGCTACAGTGATTGGCCATGTCATAAATCATGATATTTCAATGAGGGAGGCTGGACTGAGGGTGCACCCAAATGTGCCACGCTCAACAGTGGCATCTATTGTGAGAATATTCAAGCAAACCATGAACATGATCAGATGTCCCTCCTGAATGCAATGAATGCTGCATGCCAGGACATATTTGCAGAAGATTGCCAAGGATGGATCAGGCATTCAAAGAGGTTTTTTCCCAGGTGCATGGCAAGAGAGGATATAAGGTGTATGGGATATGCCTCTATCCTACATATTGAATTGTGAGGATTGGTAATTAAAACGTATCCGTCTTAATAATCCTCATGTTCCACACATGTGGGGCCAAATAATGTAGGATACATGGTTATACCATCCTTCTATAAATATAAAATATTTTATACTAACTATAAATGAGCTATTTCAATTAAAAAAAATAATTATAATTTTGCATTACTTCATCTTGATACCGAATATAAATGATTTGGTATTTGGAATTTTGTGAGGCTGACTTAATTCTATCCAGGAGTAATAGTAATACAAACAACCTTGGAAAATAAAACAAAGTTTATTATACACAAAGTACCAAAGAGGGCAAAGCACAATTCACTACAGTACAACAAACTGTGTGAGTGCGTGTGCATATATGTGTGTGTGTTAGCATTGGACATGCGTCCATGCAGGCATGTGGGGAGGTTGTATTTTCTCTTGCTTATGCTGTTATGCTGGCGTTACTGCGCACCATGGACACGTCTTCAGTGAGAACAAAGAAGCTACGATAGAGGGAGGTTTGAAACTTGCTGGAGCTAGTGAGGAAACGATGGCACATAAAGTGTTCCAAACAGATCAATAATAACCTTACGGTTATCAGTGTGTGCCGAGATCAGTAATGCTGTGTTATTACCAGTTAGTAATTAAAATAGAGCGCATGCAAGATCCTGTCTATGCGTGATGTAAATTAAATCTAACGCAGCGTGGCGGATGGCTTGGAGCCAACCAAAACAATTTTTAAAACAGTGTACAGCAACCATTGAACACATTGAGCTTTAAAACAGTTATGTACATCCAGTCATAGGAGTTATGGTTGCGAGTTTAAGCTAGCTACTGTATATGCCTTCCTTGAGTTACAGCCTTCCTTGAGTCCTTTTGTTTGATTTCCCTGCCGGGTACGTTTTGGTTTCCAGAGCGAAATCTGAGAAGTTGTGGTGTGGAAAATGAAGCACTTGCCCTTTCTCCAGTTCCAAACACGCAGCGTTGTCCTTGTCACAGGTCGCATGCCTCATAGGACTTGCAGAGGTTCCTGTTCAGGATCTGTCGCTTGTGTGCGTGGCTCTTCTCAGACTTCTTGGACCACTGGCCTGTCTGGTCTGTGGTTCTTCGTGGCTGGTTACAAGGAATAGGCCGGTCTTGCGGCCTTCCCAGTGCTGCACTCAAACGGGAGACGGGGGTGGGGCAACCAAGTTGCAGGTCCAGAGAAATTCCTGAGAGAGAGTTTGTGGAAGATGTTTTCGAGGAAGAGGGTTTGAAGAGAAAGATTAGTGAATGTTTCACTGTTTTATACTCGTATTGTCAGCTATGCCTAACCCAGTTAGCACAGTATTGGATTACAGTAAAATAGGAATTTGTAGCCAGGTGATTGTCCTACTTCATGTGCATTGTAGTTGTATTGTCGTGGAATGCAGCAACTTGTAGTCCTATTGTCCCTACACGTGTGAAGTAGATGAGAACTTGTGGCCCAGAGGACTGCGCTGACTAGCATTGATGCACATATTTATCAATGAGTACACATTATATATGTACAGTATGTGCATTTTTTCCTAATATGGTATTGGAATTTATTTAATTTTGTGTTTCCATTTTGTGTTGGCATTTTGGAATTACAGAACTAATGCATATGCAAAAATATTGCAAAAATAAAACATATTGAGGAATATTGCTGCATTATTGATTAATTCCTTTAAAATATGATTTATTACATTACAGTAACAAAGTGCCATTCTTATTTTGGATTGGAATCGTCATGGATTTATGTAAAAAAGGATGCTTCAAAGACAAAATGATGTGCCTTGTAATGCCACCTGTTGTTACTTTTTTAGGTGATTCTGTTATGAGTTAAGAACTGTATCTTGTTGGGTGACACCTTAACCAGTGTTATGGTAGAAGGCATTGATTTAGAGACATGTTGGCATAGACAACTGTGCTAAGGGTTTAAAAAATGTGTAAATGTGTACTTAAAACATGGGTGTAACCAAATGTAAAAATGTTTTTTGTAAAGCTCATACTCCTTATTAAACAGTTTACCAGTGAGAGTATTTTGGAAATACATTTCTTCATTTAAATGATAATAATCAAAGTCCCAAAGCTTTCTTAATTATTCATATGTTATTGTTGCAGAATATAATACGCAATTTAAAAACTGTGTTTATCTAAATTAGCAAATTTAAACAAGTATCGTTGATGAAGAGTTCCACCAATTGACATTAATGGAATGTAACATACCTGACAGACAAATATTTAATGTAAAATATACCTTTAAAATATTTTTTTTGTAAATAGAATTTAATGGATATGATTATAATTTGCTTTTAGTAGGTATACAGTGGGCAACTACAGGTTGACCCCATGATAAAAAAGATCCTTACCAGAAAACTGTTTGGAAGGGTGGCATAAAGACAGCCCTTACAATAAACAAAACTAAACATCGGGAGTTTGCCAAACCTCATTAGAATTATGACTGGAAGAGAGTGTTATGGTCAGATGAGACCAGAATTGAAAATTTTGGCCATACACACCATCAAAATTCTTGGTAGCAAAAGAGGAATGCATACCAGAGAAGGACCTCATAACTACTGTCAAATATGGAGGTGGGTCATTGATGATTTGGAGATATTTTGCTGCCAGATGAATTCAGCAAGGTACCATTTTGGCAGAAAATCTGGTTGCCTGCTATGAAGTCAAGATTGGAGTCATTGTCCGGCAGGACAATCTACCTAACATACATCTACACAGAAATGGTTAAGTGAAAATAACATCCATGTTCTGCAATGGCCATCTCAGTCTCCAGACTTAAATCCCATCAAAAACCTGTGGTCTGAACTGAAAAGGGTGCCCGTAAGTGCAACCCCAAGGATATAAATGATTCTGAAAAGCTCTGAATGGAAAAAAACTCTTCAAAATGTGTTCTCTAACCTTGCCCCAAATTATTGTAAAAGTCATTTTCTGACAGGGGTATTTGCACAATATATTGAACCAGTGGTGCCAATAATGGTGTTTTTTGTGGAAATACATGTTTTATTTCCCCAAAATGTAAGAAAATAACAGTAATATTTTTTTGTTGACATTATATTTTGCGCACTTTTATCACGGGTGCCTATAATTCTGGAGCCGACTGTATATTAATTTATTTGAGCATATATTTCCATAAGCAGTTTAGCAGGTGTTTGTGTTTATGTGAGAGCATGTGCATGCATGTGTTTTTGTGTGGCATGAGTATATGTGAATGTATGTATGTCCGTGTGAGCATGTGTGTGTGTGTTTGTGTGTGGATAATGTGTGAACATCGTGTGTGTGTGTGTGTGTGTGTGTGTGTGTGTGCATATGCGTGGACGTGTTTGCTTGTGCCTGTAATGTGTGTATACATTTGGAAAGTCTCTACTCTGATTCCTTCAGGTACTCAGGAGGAAGAAGGTAAAATAGAAATCACATTGTTATCATTATGTTTTTGTTATGCAGCCTATACTCTACAAGTAGTCATCAAAACTAACACAGGTATTCTTTTTTCCAGGAAATTAACTGAGCAATTAGTGCTACTGATTGGACAGACTGTCTTCACACCTGACTCACGGGGAAAGCGAGGGTATAAAGCCGGCAGTTCCGTTAAATGCACTGTAACATGTTAGACAACATTAATATAAGGGAAGCTTTTAAATAACGAGCGCCCAGACCGTGCATAAATAGTTTATAATTGTATCTGCCAGCTCTGTATCCCATTGTTAATACCACTGTATGGTAATTGCTCCTCTCCCCAGACGCCCCCCCCCCCACCCCCCCCACAGAAGAAAAAGAAAAGCATGCAAATGTCCACTGCGTAAAACAAAAAAGTCACTATCAGCAGCATTATCTTTGTAGAGGAGTTCCGTTAAATGTGCCCCCCCCCCCACCCCCCGCTCCCCCAACAGTGAAGCTACACAGTAGGCTGCCTTTATTCACCCTGCCCACACAGCCATGTCTTAGTCTCACTTGGCTGCAGTCCAAAGACACTTAAACCCATTAAGGCTATTACTGAAATTATTTATTTCTTTTGTGAGCTGGGTGAATTTCACAGTTATCATTGTAAATTGGGGAAATGAAAGAATTCAGTGTGTCTTCCTGGCTGGGTCTTAATTACCCAATTTGTCCTGGAGGAGTTGCGTCTGAGGAACTGTAATGAATTGATTTGTCCAGATGAGGGCAGTGTTTCCCTATTCATTTTGCATGGCGAACCATAATAGGGTCATACAGCATTCTTTTTGAGGAGGTCATCTTCTGGCATGTTTTTAGTTTATATCACAATTAATTTATAATTTAGGGCAAAAATGGATAGATCTACAGTGAATATGATCATCCGTTGATTATGCTGGTGGTTAGGCCAAAAACAAAATTTCCACAAAGGTGGACAGCAAAATCGAATAATAATCTAATCCAATCTCAGTGATTGAAATAAGGTGACACTGAAATGTTAAATACTGCACTGTGTGAAGGAGGGGTGGAGACATATTGAGTGGGCAATTTATACTTAAATGTAATTTTCTTTCTTGGGAAGGAAGCCTTCTATAAGAGACAAAGGATTGTATATCCTGTATGTGGCCTGTCCATAAGATCATATTTCCTCACTCTAAATCTTACAATTAGACATTCATATTAATTTCCAAAATCCAGAGTGGAAGAGGTCTGCTACATTTATTTATTGTTTTGATGCTTTTTTGTTGACAGATTTACTTATGCAGCTAATCTGCAATTGACTACCACACCCATAATTCTCAGTTTCCCACAATGCCATGGGCTTGTATCTGGCACTGGGCCAAATGGCTGTGAGGCAGACAAAGGCAGACAGCCCTAGTGGAGAAAAGAGCATATGGTTCGACTGACATCAAACATAATGGAAAGCCAGTCCTCCAAATAAGAGGCACCATGACATTCAAAACTTAAATCACTGAACTTAAACAAGTATAGCGCCCCCCCCCCCCCCACCCCCAAATTAAATAAATAAATAAATAAAAACATATCAAAAGCAGAAAAGTTATTGATGCAGTTAGATTATATTTAACTTTTGATGACGCATACCTATTCTAAATTCTGTGATCAATGATTTGCTAATATTTCTTATTAACCTAGAATGACCCTTCTAAATACAATTCTGTCAAAACTGTCAAAACTAGCCTACATAAAGAAAAACAAAAATGTTATTCAATCAATCCTAAACTTTCTTGGATTAATCTGACAGCACATCACTGTAAACTGACTTTTTCCATGCTCGACCAAATACAGAAGAGGAAACAAAACATTTGAAGGCAATGATGCTTTTGCAAACCAATGACACCATTTTGACACCACGGGTTGGGTCTGATTGGACATGAACGTGCAGAACCATGAACCTTAACTACTTGTTTACATTGAAAGTGTCGTTTTTTTCCAATGTCGGGTGGTGTGTTTGTTCCCTATATAACAAAGCACAGGGATACGAAGATATGCTCTGAAAAAAAGTTTTTTTTGAAGTAAAACATTTTTTAAAACCAAAAATGTGAAATCTATGAATACATTTTGTATAAAATGTGGAAATATGGAATATTTTGCTTGTACTGTAAAGGCTTCATTTTTATGCTTTGTATATTTGATCTTGTAATTACCACAAATCTGATTTTTCCAATCATCAGAAAGAATTCAATTGCACTAGAAGGAAAATGATGATAGCTTTTGTACTCCAAATTACTGGCTTGGTGAACTTAATTTCTGTCCTTCTAGGAAGTGTCCATGTGCATATTCAAGAAAACCAAAGCATTTTCTGAACATTGCTGAAGGTATGGCGAATAAGATCTGTTTTGGAACTTTTATACTGTGGCCAATTACTGTATATAATTATATAATTCAATTCCTTGCATTATGTTTCCCCAACCTCCAACCTACCAGTTCCATGACACATGAACTAGACACCTGTTCATGGTTGAGAATGAACTTTGACTGAACCCTGTTTCCTGATAACAATGGAGCTTAATGTTTTATAATGGTTCTAAAGCAAATTTATTAAGGAAAAGGGCCTCATACCTACTGTTAAATATGGAATGTGGAATTGATGTTTTGGAAATAATTTGCTGGCAGGGGTTAAGATCAATGGCATAATGAATTCAGCAACGTACCAGGAAATTTTGGCAGAAAATCTGATCCTCTCAGAGACTAAGAAGCTGGGAAGCTGTGACTTAGTTATAGGTTGATTATCCTGCCGGGCCAGTGACTCCAAACATACCTAAAAATCCACACAGAAATGGTTAAGTGTTCTGGAATGTCTATAGACTTAAATCCCATCAAAAACCTGTGGTCGGAACTGAAAGGTCTGTTCTCTAACCTCATCACAAAGTTTAAGACTCATGCCGGTCATCTTCGGGTGTTTGCACAAATACTTTAATTTCGCCATGGTTTTCAGAATAAAATGAGGTGACTCAATAAAAAATATTGAAACACGAGGATAAATGTATTGAAATAAAAGTATACAGTTTTCCTTTATGCTTGAACATAACATTTCTTTAGCTTATTTTTCAAAATTTTTATCAAGGGTGCCAATAATTCTGGAGCTCACAGTATATAAGGAAGTGATGTGTGTAGACCACTACAGGCATTGTGGTTCTCATTTACATATATAGCAGGTATGCCATTCGCAGATTGCATTTGTGCCATAGATATACAGTACTGACCTGTTTACCACTTTTTACTCCCACAGGAATAACTACAATGACCACTGCCTCTCACTTGCAAGCATTAACTTAATCTGGTACAACTTCACAAAGTCGCACAATAAAACCCCAGATTTCTTTCTTACCTTTCTTATTATTCCATATCTCCTTCACCTTGTTTTTCCTACCTGCACTACTTCAGATATGAATTCTTCTCAATTGTTATTTAAAATACAATCAGCACAGTTTTCTGAAAAAAACTTTTCAAAATCTTTTCATTTCTCATAATAGCCAAATGTGTAACACTTTCCATGAAAAACAGCCAAGTTATTTACTAAACATTCATACATATACAGTACTATGCAGAAGTCTTAGGTACCCTAGACTTTATTATATATATGTTTATTTTTTTGTGTGTGTTAGTATAAAAGAACACATTTGAGATTTCCAAATATTCATTTTCCAAAATATTTAATTTCACCGAGACATTTTTGTATTTCATTAAAAAAGTAACATATTACTGGAAGCAAATGACTACTTTTTACTTAAAAACCTTGATCAAGGCTGTCTGAGATCAGAAGTAAGGAGCCAACCAAAGTCTGCAGAAGAACTGTGGCAAGTTCTCCAACATGCTTGGAACAACCTCCCTGCTGATTGCCTTATAGAACTGCAGGACAGCGTCTCAGAGACGTGATGCAGTTTTAACGCCGAAGGGTGGTCACAAAAAAATATTGATTTGATTCAGTTTTTAACTATTCTGCCAAATGACTAAAATGTATAGTCCGTTTATTTAATTATTTTATTATCTGTTCAGAATGTTGCCTAAGACTTTTGCACAGTACTGTACTTTTGGAATAATACTCTAAAGCAATGAGAATATTCCTAAAATGTTCTTCACTTAGCTCATTGCTATCACATGGCCATAATCTGGGGGTGTAGGCAGGCAGGGTTGAGAATGGGGATTTTTTTTGTGTGTGTAAACAAAAGAGTGAAGCGAGGAAATAAATACTGCATTATGTTATTCATTATCTGATTAAATTGACGCTTCTAAAAGGTGCTAAGAAAGACCAGTTAGTAGACTTCATTCGTGATCATTTGAAGGAAAAGCAGGTGTTGCCTGGGGCTACTCCTGTAGAGCCTACACCACCAACGCCATTGCGAGACCTTCCTGTTCCAATTGAACCATCGCCAAAAATGAATGAATTAACTTTTGATCAACAGAAACAACTTTTGCAAATGCAATTAGACCAATGGAAATGGGGCAAAAGTTATTAGAGATGGAAAAAGAGGGGGAACAAAAGAAATGGGAGTTGGAACAAAGGACAATAGAGAAAAAGATTGAATGCTTGAAATGGAACGACTTAGACAAGTGGAGTGTGAGCAAGAACAGGCTCGAGAGCTTGAACGCACCAGGCTTAAGCTGGTAGCTGAGGGTAGAGCCAGTGGCGATTCCGCTCAGCGATCAGGTTTAGGCGTTATGATTAAGTTTCTTCCAAAGTTTAAGGAACGTGATCCAGAAGTTTTTTTCTCTTTATTTGAAAATGTTGCTGCCGATCAAAATTGGAGTAATGAGGATAAGACTCTGCTTTTACAGACTGTACTAATTGGCCGCGCACAAAAGGCGTTTGTGGAATTGTCTTTTGCGGATAGAAAGAGTTATGAAAAAGTTAAAGAGGCTGTGTTGAAATGTTATGAACTGGTTCCCGAAGCTTATCGACAACGTTTTCGCAATTGGAAGAAGTCGGAAAAGCAAACCCACCCTGAGGTGGCCAGAGAGCTCACTAATTATTTCCAACGCTGGCTCACTGCGGAGGGTGTTGAGGTGTTTGATGACTTGTGCGAATGAATGATTCTGGAACAGTTTAAAAACATATTGCCTGAACGCATTACTATGTATCTGGACGAACATAATGTGAAGACAGCTGCCGAGGCTGCTGTCCTCGCTGATGGTTATGTGTTGACGCATAAAAATCATATTGGCGTAAGAGACTTTTCTCCACGGTATGACAATCGCAGAGAATACCGCTCTGTATGTGGAAATACGGGTCCTCCTGGGAGGTCCGATCCGGTGCCTCGTAACAAAACTGACAACTAAAGTGATGCTAACAATAAATGCAATTATTGTTTTGAAGTGGGCCATTGGGAAAGGGAATGTCCAACCTTGAGTGCTCGTAAGAAGAATAGCCCTGTAGCTGTTACTAGCGAAGTCAAGGATGTTGGCTGTGCGTCTTCGATTCATGCCTCGCATTTGAAGTCTAATGTGGTTCAGTTAAATGGTTCAAAGACTGATTTTGAGCATTCTAAGGTATCGCATGAACGCGGAAATGTGATGAAAAGATCGGATGATGAACCTAAGGCTACAACCATGTCTAAGTATGCTCCTTTTATAACGGAGGGGTTCGTGTCCATGGTCGGAGATGCTCGTAGGGTACCAGTTAAAATACTGAGTGATACAGGAGCATCAGAGTTTCGTATGTCAATCGGCTTTGCCTTTGTCCGCTTTATCTGACACGGGGAGTTTTGTTCTGATTCGGGGAATTGGGCTTCAACCGCTTTCAGTGCCGTTACACAGAGTCCAGTTGCAGTCTGGGTTCCTGAATGGCGAAGTCACTCTTGCTGTACGTCCGACTCTGCCTGTAGACAATATTGACTTGATTATCGGAAATAATTTGGGAGGGGATTGTGTGTGGCCTGAGAGGTCATCTCCGCCTCCTGTGGTTAAGACAGTAGCTACAGCGTCGGCTGAACCGGACTAGTGTCTTGTACATTTCCCAGAAGGTGTTCATTGCCTGCGCTGTGACGCGAGTGATGGCTCGTGCGCAGACAGAAACCATCTGATGTAGCTAAGACTAGCGCAGCTAAAGTGTCGGCCCCCGATTTATGAGATCATTGATGCTCAAAAGAATGACGGTAGTCTTGAGAAGTATTTTGCATTGACTTCTGGCAATGATAAAGTCAATCATGGTTATTTGATCCAAAATGGTTTGTTGGTGCGCAGGTGGTCACCTCATGTAGACACTGATGTGGCAGATCAGGTGTTGCAGGTGGTGGTGCCTGTAGAGTACCGGGAGCTAGTGTTAAACTGCGCACAGAGACGCGTCTGGACATTTTGGGGTGAGGAAAACCTACAATGATGTGTTACAGCATTTCTATTGGCCACGTATAAAAAGGGATGTAGCGAGGTTTGTTAAAGTGTGTCATGCTTGTCAGACGGCAGGTAAACAAAATGCTTTGATTAAACCTGCGCCGCTACAACCCATTCAGTCAGTGGGCACGCCGTTTGAACACCTGGTCATCG
This sequence comes from Conger conger, assembly GCF_963514075.1. Lineage (NCBI taxonomy): Eukaryota > Metazoa > Chordata > Actinopteri > Anguilliformes > Congridae > Conger > Conger conger. Next base: position 46,877,178 of record NC_083760.1, read on the forward strand.
ATTGTGTGGTTCCTTTGCCACCGTCTAAGTCTGGAAATGTCTATCTTTTCATGGTGATGTGCCAAGCCACGCGTTACCCTGCGGCCTATGCTTTAAGGACGATAACGATGAGATTAGTTGTTAAGTCTATCTCAGTTTATATCCATTTTCGGCCTACCCAAAATAATTCAAAGTGATCGAGGTTCAAACTTTACTTCCAAGACATTTGCAGCGGCATTAAAACAACTGCGAATAAAGCACAATCTGAGCAGCGCCTATCATGCTCAGAGCCAGGGGGTTCTGGAACGTTTCCATGGCACTTTGAAGGCGTTGTTGCGCCTTATTGTGTTGAATAAAACAAGATTGGGAGGATGGCTCACTGTGGCTGTTACTGGCGGCACGTGCGGTCATACAGGACAGCATGGGTTTAGCCCCAACGATTTGCACAAAGTGCACACATTTTTGTCAGTGTTGAGCAGTGATTTGGATGGTGGTGCGGAGCCACCTGGAAATTTGGCCGACTATATGTATGGTTTTTGCCGAAGATTGTTCTTAGCCTGTGTGGTAGGAACACTGGTTTCCAGATCTATGTAGTAGTCTTGACACACCCACACAGCCTTCCTGGTCCCGCCCTCTAAGTAGCTCGTTAGGGCATTTAAGGCAGCTGTGGCAGCAAGGCTGCTTCTGCTTTTCTCTGGCTGTTCTCCGGTTGCTAATATTGGCTCCTCTCTGTGACTGGGGTAGGTGATGCAGGCATGCTTTTGGGTTTTTTTTAAGATTCTTTTTACATACTCAATGACTGAGTTTTAATTTATTTGATAGTGTCCTGTTTACCTGGTCTGCTGCTAACCGATTGGTGATTTAAGTCCCGGCCTGCCCTTCGGTGCAGTTTGAGCAGTACCTGAAGTAATTTATGTACTAATGTGCCTTTTTGATGGTAGGTCTCCATCAGCTGCTGTTTTGCCTAGATAGATTTTATATTCAATGTGTATGTGTTTTATCTAGCCAGTTGTCTGGTATTTTTATTTAGCCTGCCTCCCCATTGCTGGCCTCAGTCCACTTTCCCCTTAGAGCCTTAGGAAGGGGAAGTTTAAGAAAATATTGTATTTTATATATTGATTCAATTTGTAATAAACCTTTGTTACTTCCTTTCACCTAGGTTTGGTTTATTTCCCATTCTTTCCACAGACCCTTTTAGTTATTAATAATTAAATAAATTTGCATTTCTTTTGGAATCACGTCTCTGTCTTTCTTCAGTTATCGAACTTGTGTAGCCTGTGTATCATCAAGGTATTACTCCAAGCCCCCCCCTATATACTTCCTGGGGTGAAATTCCCTAGGTGGCGTAGTCGGATGAATGGTATTTTCTTTGTTTCTATCACCACCTCGCCACACCTGGAAATTGGCTACTGAAAATTTGTGTGAAGCTCAAACAAAAATGAAAGCATTGTACGATCGTAAGGCAGAGGCTAGAGTATTCTGCCCTGGTGACCAAGTGGTTGCATTGCTGCCCATTCCGGGTTCGCCATTTGGGGCTAAATACACTGGTCCTTTTACTGTTCTGCACAAAATATCAGAGAGCAATTATGTGGTGTCTACTCCTGAGCGCAGGAGAAAAACAATGCTGCCATGTTAATCTACTAAAAGCGTATTATTCCTCACCATTGCAAGTGGTGGGTGATAAGATTGCGCATAGACCTGTGGGGCTGGCTATTGGGGAGGGCGTACCCAACCCTCAGGTGGCAGCTGAGGATGGGGTGCGTGGTCCAGATGATGCGGTCCTGCAGGCTCGGCTAAATTACAGAGACATTGGCTGAGTTGGACAGCCTTTGGGGACATTTGGATGAGGGTCAATGTATTGAGTTAAAAGTCTTTAATTTCTGAGTTTTCATCTTTGTTTTCTGACACTCCAAACTGTACCACTCTTATAGAACACGACATCGACGTGGGGGATGCAAAACCTATTCGCCAGCGGTTTCTACCGTGTTCCTCTGGACCAACGAAAAAGCTTGGATGCCAGTGTACAATATCTTCTTGATAATGGTTTAGCAAAGCCATCGTATTCCAGCTGGGCATCGCCAGGCTTACTTGTTAAGAAACCGGACAACACATTTAGGTTTTGTACAGATTATAGAAAGGTGAATGCGGTGACCAAGGCAGACTCCTTTCCGTTACCGTGTATCGAGGATTGTGTGGGCCAAGTTGGCAGTGCTCATTATGTTAGTACTTTTGATTTATTAAAAGGGTATTACCAGGTACCGCTCATGCCTAGGGCGCAGGAGATTTCTGCATTCATAACACCTTCGGGTTTGTATTCCTTCACCCGCATGAGCTTTGGCCTGCGTAATGCCCCATCGACATTTCAACGCCTCGTGAACCGAGTCGTTGCTGGGTTAGAAGGTTGTGCGGTCTACATAGATGATGTAGTTTGTTATGCAGACACATGGGATGTACATTTGGCTTGCATACATTTGCTGTTTGAGAGGTTGGTGGCAGCGACGCTCACAGTGAACCTCGCGAAGTGCGAGTTTGCCCAGGCCACCGTGGTCTATCTAGGCAAGGTGGTTGTTGCCCCTCTTACCAATCTGTTAAAGAGTTCAGTGAAGTTTGTGTGGTCTGCTGTTTGTCAGCGAGCATTCGAAAATGCGAAACTTCTATTGAGTTCTGGCCTATTTTGGCTGCCCCAAAGTTATATCAGCCTTTTCAGCTGCAAGTGGACATAAGTCATGTGGGGGCTGGCGCAGTTCTCATACAAAAAGATGCACAGGACATTGAGCGACCTGTTATTTTTCACGAAAATTTAATCGTCACCAGCTAAATTATTCAACGATCGAGAAGGAGGCGCTAGCTTTGATCTGGGCACTCCAACATTTTGAGCTGTATGTGGGGGGTGGTATCCATCCCGTTGTGGTTTATTCTGACCACAACCCCTTCACATTCCTCCAGACATTGCAAAAACGCAAATCAGCGTCTCATACGTTGGGCGCTTTTCTTACAACCTTACCGACTGTCCATTAGACACATCCGTGGTGCTGAGAATGTGGGGGTGAGAGTGGCCAGTGTTGATGATGGGTTGTAACAGTTGTGTCCACACGGTTAAATGGGTGAATGTGCACGCTAGAGTGAGTGTATGTATGAGTCTTCGAGTGTGATTGGGTTTAGTTTAATATTTTGTTTGAATTTATTTGTTATATTTTGGTGATTGGGAGTGGTTGTTTATACTAATGAGTCCAGAGTCCCATTAATATGGGCCTCTGTCTTTTGGGGGGGGAGTGATATCACGCCCGGCTTTGCCGTGCTGGGTGTGCTCTCTCCTTCGCGTGGCCTTACGTGGGATATCCTGTTTGCCTGCTGTATTTTGTCTCGCCTCCAGGGGGAGTTGGGCCGTGCCGGGCTAATTGGTGGGCTGATTGGAGGGTGGTTTAATCCAGCCCTTCCAGTCAGCTCACTCTCTCTCACTTTGCTGCTCGGCCTGATGCTGGAAGGCTGGCTGCAGCACCGCTCATTTTCCCTTACCTTTTTACACGACACCTGCTGATATGCACTACACATTTGGTTTGACTTTCCATCTACTGACTTATGTTTTGTAAATAGTTATTTAATAAATGATTTGGTATAATTTACGATCAGTGTGGTCTCCCCGTTTATGTCAGCTCTACTTGAGCCATGTGGTCCTGACATGCATGAAATTTAAAGTATCCTCTGAAACATGGAAGCAAAGTTCATTCAAACTCAGGAAGACACAAGCCTAATTGAGAGGGGAAAATGAATAAAGATGGGCTTGGGTTGAAGAAAATGGTGGGGATGGGCAACTGCAAGAAACTTGGTGCAAGAAACTCTGTGAAGCTGGTTCTGCACGGTGTGTGACAGGAAAATTATACATGACCGTAGCAATGTTTATCTGACAAGTTGAAAAAAATAACTCTGATGAGCCTACAAGCCTGAACATGGATAGAATTCTTAATCTCCTAGTTAGCTATTCTGATGATGATCTTGGCAAATATATAACACAGCCTCTAGCCTCTAGTGTTTCCCGCAGTGGTCTATAGTTAAGGCGGGCCACCTCAACAAAAAACAGCACCGCCTTACCTAACGTTTGATTAAAAAAAAGAAAATCGATTAAAAAGAAAAATACGAAATAAGAAATCCAACATCGAACAGCAGCATTTGGCGGTTTAAAATAACATTGCAGAGCTTGTCATTGAATCGTTATCAAAGTGGAAAGTAACTAATCATAACTTCAAATATTTTGCTAATTATGAACCAAATTGTTTTGTTATGGTATTGCGAAACCATGACTTGCATGTCTGTTTGTCCATATTTATAAGTAGACTAGTGGCTATTTAGAGCATGTAAATTCAACAAAAAAAGCACACCAGCTGAACAATGCATTTCAGCACATAATTTTTTCTTGCTTTAAGCCCTGAAAATCTTTAGGATCTTAAACAACTGATTATTTGTGAACTGTTGAGGAGAGCATGGCCATGTCGAACATGGAGCAAAATGTGATAGACTTTTTGGGTGGTTGGACTTGAGATTTCAGCTTAACCCTATCCACTTTGGCCCTCTAGAAGTTAATTTCAGCCTATTTTGTAATTTTGTACTAGTCCAATAAAAGTGTCAATATCTCAAAAACTATATATTGCACACACATGGTTGAAGACTTAAATTCATTTATAAATTTCAGACCAAACAAATTTATGCCAGAGCATGTATATGCAGTGTATACAAAAGTTACATAAAGATACAAAAAATGACAAAGCACCTTATGTTTTTATAGTTTACCACTGAATATCTCAAGTCAAGTCAAGTCTAAATCAAGGACCAACCCAGACCTACTTTGTATTTCTGAACTAACCTAAACTCAATGTGTGGACAAAATTTGGTAAAGATATCTACAGGCATTCAAATCCCACATTAATTTTTCCAAAATGTCCCCAAATCTCTCCAAAAACAATCTGCATATGTTTTTTCCAGACACATGAATGATCAGAAAAGCTTACTTTTCTATTCAACCTGATTTTATTTAAACACAACTGAAAGAAAAGTAACCTTCACATGCGTTTTATTCACATATATCAGAATGCGTTTTTATGAAGCATGCCCATGGTGTCCAAAAAGGATAACTCACCGAATGCTTTCTAATGAACCTGCATCACATTTAAAATGGAACTTTATTTCAAAATTAGGTTAACCAGAGCCCCGTTAGCCAGTAAAATTACAGGGTTATCTATACCCAATACAAATGCTCACTTGATGTCCTATGCATATCTGAATATTCATTCTGTTATGCAAATGTAGCAATATTCTTAAACTGTCCGTCACTGATATGACACATTATACCTTCGTTGGAAAGGGTAGAAAACCCTGTACAAGAAGCTTACTATGTTTTACATTAGTATGGTACTGAAATGACAGAGCAATACATTTGCACAACAACAAGTCATTCAAGACTTTAGGTATAGTCTCAGGAAAACAGGATTACAAAATAAACTTCAACGTTTGTCAGAAAACGTTGTCGTAGCTTCATAACCAGGTGGGATATTTGTTTCCATAAATAAGTCTGCATCAAATAATTTGCAAAACAAACATATTTATACCAAACCTGAAATATGTTGACCGTGAGCTAATAAAATTTAAAAAATCCGTCTTTGACTAGGTCAGGGTTGTAAATTATTAGTGTGGCTTGGGGGAGCCTGCTGGTTATTGCTTTGCTTTGCAAATAAGACACTGATACATGGATGGGGTTAAACGTAGAATTATCATCTTTGTCTCTAATGAATGACAGAAGATTTTGATACATATTTTGGGAGATATTGCCAAAAGTCTGTTCTGGCTACCTGCAAGTGATTTTTTTGCCGGAAGTGTGCATACTGCATTGCGTGTATGCCACCCAATTCAAATGTATGTAATCGTAAACAGTCTTTTACTGACTAGGACATTCCATAGTTTTGATATAGCATGCTTGATTGCTGGGATTGTTGCCAGTGATAGAATGTAGCCTAACAGTGGCAATGTGATGCGATGCTACTTATACCATCAATGACATGAATGACAGCAGGCGTAAGTGTAATAAAAAATTTCATTTCTTAAGGCTACTCAAATGAAAGTGGGGTCATAAATAAATAGCCATAGGAGCAATTACTGAATGTGAGCCTGCATCAGATGATGTAGAAAGGCTTATTTTGCATATCTGAAAACTTTTTCACACGGTTAAATTAATTCGCCTTGTGCTCTTTAAGCCTAATAAATTATCATTGAATGGTTTCCCCAATATCTTTGTTTATTAAACATCAACAAAGCTATAATAGCATGAAATAAAAAATATAAAACAAACACGTTACTACAATACGCAGAATAGATAGCTCAAACTCACTCACTTTACCTTGGTTTAACATCACATGGTGGCATCGACTGAGAATCGGAGAATAATGTAGGCTACAGTCGTCTTGTAGTCTGAAGCACTATTCGGATGGGTTTTACAGGGGGAGGCAAAGTAATGTACCTCATTACCAGAGAATGTCCGTACGGACCTGCTCACCCCAAGAATACCCAAGGTCTCCCTACTCCAATTGCCAATTTTCTTCACTCTGGAAGCCATGTTTGTTTGTTTTGCTGGTCAAGCATGTACACGAGTTGCGGGAGCTACATGGTGATGAAAATGCCAGCCAGGCCGACGAACCAATTACAGAGATCTCTTATCCTGTCCGAATTGGTAATTTATATTACAGATGTCCTGAGATAACAACTACTTCATACACATTGTTCTGAAAACGTATGGCTTTAATTGTCACTGATGTACAGTCCCCTCCAAAAGTATTAGAACAGCAAGGTCAATTCCTTTGTTTTTGCTATACACCGAAGACAATTGAGCTTGAGTTCAAAAGATGTACATGAGATGACAGATCTGAATTTCAGCTTTTATTTTATTTTCAGCTTTTTATCTAGATTTGTTAAACAACTTAGAACATATCACCAGCTTTTGTATCAGGCCACCCACTCTTCAGGTGAGCAAAAGTATTGGAACATGTGACTGACAGGTGTTTCTTGTTGCCCAGATGTGTCCTGTAGATTGATTGGTTAAACAATAAATGTTGACTCCTAAAAAAGAAAAGAAATGCTGCCGTACTGAGCAACATTCAAAGAATACTTAGAGAACAGCAATATAGAGGCTGTACCACAAGATCTGGACTTGGCCAGTCTAAAACCTTCCAGTTTTTCTCCCTAATGAAGTCCTTTGTTGTGTTGGCAGTGTGTTTTGGGTCATTGTTTTGCTGCACGCTGATGAAGTTCCTCCCAATTAGTTTGGACTTTCTCCGTAAGTTGGCAGACAGAATGTTTTTGTAGACTTCAGAATTCATCCTGCTGCTACCATCATGAGTTATCATTAATAAAGATGAGTGAACCCACTCCAGAAGCAGCCATGCAAGCCCAAGCCATAACACTTCCTCCACCGTGCTTCACAGAAGAGCTTTCTATGTTTTGGATCATAAGCAGATCTCTTCTCTCTCCACAATTTGGCCTTTCCATCACTTTAGTTGAGTATAATTTTGGTCTCATCAGTGTCAGCTTCTGTGTTTTCTGTTTCCTGATTTTCTGTCTAAGTCCCTAGCGTTTTCGCCTCTTGTTTCCCTCTATGACCACATATCTGTTTTCTGCTCCATTCACTCTCATTAATTTGTTTCACCTGTGCTCCATTTGTTGTCTCCGCCTCCAACTCCTTATATGTACTTCCTTCCTTTCTCTTGTCATTAATTTCACCTGTTCATTGATCTGTTATCCAGTTCACACACCTGATTCTTGTTTCTTCTTGTTATCTATGGCATATATACCAGTCTGTTTTGTTTGCTCAACGCTAGTCTGTCATACCCTGTATCCTGAGTCTGTCTCTGTATTTTCCTGTCCCCGTTTGTGGCCTCCTGTAACCCTGTGCCTTCACCCCTGCATTTGGTCCGGTCCGGTCTGGTCTTTGGATTCAGTTTTTTGTCTTGTGTCTGTGTGGACTGTATATGATATGGACAGATTTTTTTTCACGACATATTGCAACATTTATATGAGTAGGAAATAATATAAAGCAAACAAAATATAAAACAAATAATGAAGGGTGTGATCCTACAAGCAGTCCCAAATTTAGTTTTTATTTTAAGTATTAGTTTAGTAATGTTTCTTATTTCTTAATGGAATGGAATTCTTAGTGTATTCAGAAAGTGCCCTTCACAAAAAAGGGATTTCCTTTATATTTCGGTTAAAATACAGATAAACAAATAAATACAAAATCAAGGCTGGGTTTTGCAAAGTTAAATAATGTTTTTAGAGATCTTTTCTTTGGTGGGGTTTTGTTATCTTTAAAGTAAAAGTAATGAATTCTGCACAATTAGTCAAATTGAAATGTATTGACATGGTAACAGTGCGCTATACTCTCCTGTCTTGAGTGCTCAGAGCATATGCTATTGAGCTGCTGAGTTGCTGCAGTGCCTGACGGCTTAGGCCTTGTTCAATTATATCAATGGCCCAATTACTCTGTCAGCCCGATGGGAACACATATGCTATCCGGTGAAAAGGGACTAAGGGAGCAGGTCACTGAAAGAGCAGAATTAAGTATGCATGTACCCACTGAGTAATTTTAATGTAATTGCCTCCTTTAAGAATCTGACTACATGACCTGTTAGAATTCTTTAAATATTGGAAATAGTAGTGAGACTGACTAAAGCACAGGTATACGTATTGAATAAAAATGATATATACTCAGCCAGAAAAAAGATTGGTAGGCCTTAACATATGAATGAATACTTTCAGAATTCTTCAGCTCCTTCCTGAACATTAGTATTGACCATCTTTAAGGGTACTGTATGTTGTGTGTTTGAAGCTGTTTACTGTAACACATTACGTTTTTGTGTAAAATACAAATGTTTCCTTTGTTCATTCCACTATCATTTCACATTTCTACTTTTACATTACATTACATTATAAAGCATTTAGCAGACACTCTTATCCAGAGTGAAGTACAATGAAGTGCAGTTTAAACACAGGAACAAGTGTGAAGAGGACCCTAGAGGACAGTACGGTTCCGAGTCCTAGCATGGCCAAACAGATACAATCGGAACCCTTGAAGAATATATCAAGTTACAAAATAGCATACCACAGTTGGCAGCTAGAATACCCTGAGTACAACAATACAATATCTAATACAATACAACACGACAATATCTATGTGTAACTATATATAAATATACGAAGCTAATCACGGTGGTGAGGTAAGGGGGGGAAGGTGCAGCCTGAAGAGATGAGTCTTCAGTCTGTGTTTGAAAGTGGTCAGAGACTCTGCTGTTCTCACATCCACAGGAAGGCCATTCCACCACTGTGGGGCCAGAGCAGACGGTAGTCATGACCGACAAGTGCGGCGAGGGGGAGGTGCCAGGCGTCCCGAAGTAGCGGAACGGAGGGGTCTTGCTGGTGTATATGTCTTGATAAGTGATTGAATATATACAGGGGCTGATCCCTTAACTGCCTGGTATGTGAGCACCAAAGTTTTAAATTTGATGCAAGCCATAACAGGCAGCCAGTGGAGGTTGCTGAGCAAGGGGGTGACATGTGAATATCTGGGAACATTGCATACCAGACAGGCTGCGGTGTTCTGGATCAGTTTAGGGGTCTGATGGTGGATGCTGGAAGGCCAGCCAGCAGGGAATTGCAATATTCCAAGTGGGGACAGGACCAGGACAGCACCACAAGGAGCTGAGTGGAGTAGGTGGTGAGGAAGTGAAGGATTCTCTGGATGTTGTACAGGAAGAACCTGCATGCCTGGGTCAACGTAACGATGTTCTCGCGGAAGGACAGCCTGTTGTCCATCACCACTCCGACGTTTCTTGCACTAGGGGATGAGGTCACTGTGGTATCCCCTAGTGAGATGGAAAAATCGGAGAAGGGAGAGGTTAGAGCAGGGATGAAGATTACCTAGACTTACCTGGATTGAGCTTTAGATGGTGGTTGCCCATCCAGCTCTGTGTAGGGTCCTCGCACGGGCCACCAAATAACGTAGGGATTTTACTCGCTACGAAACCGGGGTGCCAATTAATGTTATGTAGCAGTAAAAAGTAATCAGTCTCATAAAATTACTCACTTACTGGGTAAGTGAGTAGGGTGTGTGTGTCCCTTGAACAAAGGAAAGTAAAAGTGGGTGTGTTAGTTATTGTTAGCTGTGAGAAGACTACTTGTGTAGTTTACTCTATATATGCGCAAAAGACGGCGAATCAACTCACGTACATATTGTAGCATCCCTGTTTGGGACTTGTTATTGCAGCATAAGCGCTGCCAGCCAAGGGGAGTGACGTAGGTCGTGTGGGCTGGGGGAGAGAGAGCGCGTGCGTGGGTGAGGGGATGTGTTTCCAGGTCGGCGTAAGTCCAGTTGTTGTTGTTCTGGGGAATTCTTCAGAGTGTGCATATTTGTGTGGCTTTTCGACACAATAAAGTTCTTAAAGATAACCACAAGCTCACGTCTCTGCCTCCGTTTGAACCGGACTGTTACACTGGTGTCAGAAGAAACTATTGCGGTAAGGAGACAGGGTTTTGGTCAGATGATAACGTTAGCTAGTTAGTTTTGCTTCAGTGTTAATTAGATAGCGTAGGCGAGCACAATGGACAACGGCGTTGTACAGAAGCTAAAATTAGAGCCACGGGGCGAGACGGAAGACATCCCTGTGGATGAGAGTGCCATGCCACAGTTACAGTTATTTACGGGGCCGGACGATGACCGCCAGTGCAGACATACTGCTGTAGCCACGGGCAGCGTGCAGCCATTGCAGTGGGGGCTCCTGCCGTGTGCCTGTTTCTGTCCAGGGGGTGCCCACTGCAGGCCTGGTGGACACCAGGTCCTCGGTGACGCTGATGAGGCCGGACATTCTGCCCAGCTGGACACAACTGCAGCCCACACCCGTACAGCTCCGCACAGTGACAGGCAAGCTGGCTCCTATGGTGGGGAAGGGGCTGCTGTGGTTGTGCGTGGGGGGCAGGAGTGTTCGCCACCTGGTGTGGGTGGCAGACGTGCAAGACCCCTGCATATTGGGGTTGGACTTCCTCCAGGACATGGGGTGCCTGCTTGACATGGGAAGGGGTATGCTTAGCTTTCCGGGGGGTCCTACCGTTGCCATGGGCCCCCTAGCTGCACGCCCCAGCCCCTTGCATTCCCCTGACCCCCCCTGGCCCCACGCCCCCCCTCGTATGGCCTCGTTTCTCCCCCTTCCCTGTACCCCCTCCCTGGGTGGGGGGGGGGGCATGATGCTTTCTGCCGGGGTGGGTCGGCCCCCGGCAGCCCCTGTCCCTCGTCCAACAGGTGGTCCCCATGAGTCCACCCTGTATCCTGCCCCCGCAGCCCCCGATTACTCCACTGACCCTGCGTGGCCCCCCCAGGTGGGGGAGGAGGCGTTGCCATTGGTCGCCGGGGACCCCCGGTGCCTGACGACAGCTGTCTCACCCCCCCAACATTCCCCAGCCCCAGTTTGTTGTCACCCCTGTCCCCTCCCCCGGTGCTGACCATGCACTAGTCCCAGCCCCTGCCGAGCAGTTGTGGGGGGGAGAAGGGAGGGGAGAACTGCCCCTGGGGGGAGGGGTGTGGAAGGAGGAGTATGGAGATCTTGACAACCTGCAGCAAGAGCAGCTGAGGCAGCTGCTAGTGGAGTTCCAGGACAGTTTTGCGGTGAGTGAGAGTGAAGTGGGGAGGACCCACCTGGCACAACACGCAATAGACACTGGAAACGCAAGTCCAATCAAGTGCCGTCCACGCCGCCTTCCTCTTGCTCGCCAACAGGCATGTGACAAGGCTGTGGATGAACTGTTGCAGTCAGACTTCATTGAGCCCTCCGACAGCCCCTGGGCAGCCCCGGTGGTCATAGTTGCCAAGAAGGATGGGGGCCAATGGTTTTGTGTGGACTACCGCCGGCTGAACAAGGTGACCACAAAGGACTCATACCCTCTCCCTCGCATCAACGAGTCTCGGGGTCCTCGTGGTTCACCACGTTAGACCTCAAAAGCAGCTACTATCAGGTGCCCCTCTCCCCTGAGTCCCGCCCCAAATCAGCTTTCTCTACTGGCCGTGGCCTGTGGCAGTTTAAGGTCCTTAGTTTCGGACTTTGCAACGCCCCCGCGACTTTCGCCTGGCTGATGGACAGGTTGCTGGCCGATATCCCCCGCCAGGAGTGCCTGGTATACCTGGACGACATCCTGGTCCATGGTCGCTCCTTCGAGGCTGCCCTGGGGTCCCTGCGGTGGGTCCTGGAGAGGGTGAGGGCAGCGGGCCTGACATTGCACCCCGAGAAGTGCTACCTCATGCGGAGGAGGGTGACCTTCCTAGGGCACGAGCTGGGTGTGGAGGGCATCCGCCCCATGGATGAGAAGATGAGGGCTGTGAAGGACTGGCCCACCCCCTGCGACCAGGGCCAACTCAAAAGTTTTGTCGGGCTAGCGTCGTACTACCGGCGCTTTGTATGGGGGTTCGCCACTCTTGCGGCGCCCCTATACCGACTGCTGGAAAAGGGCGTGGACTATGTATGGTCTGAGGAGTGCCAGGAGGCATTCCGTTGTCTGAAGTGAGCCCTGTGCGAGGCCCCGGTGCTCACCCCGCCCGACCCCACCCTGCCCTTCATACTGGACACGGACGCCAGCAGTGCGGGGGTGGGGGGGCGTTCTCTCACAGTCTCGGCCTGAGGGAGAGAGAGTGGTGGTGTACTTGTGGTGTACTGTTCCACAAGCATGAGAGGAACTATTGTGTCACCCGCCGAGAACTCCTGGCGGTGGTGCTGGCTGTCAGGCATTTTAAGTACTACCTGTGCGGCCTCCGCTTCACTGTCAGGACGGAACATTCGGCTCTCCAGTGGCTGATGACCTTCCGGGAGCCAGAGGGACAGGTTGCTCGGTGGCTGGAGGAGCTCCAGTCGTATGACTTTAACATCGAACACCGGCCCGGGGCTCGCTACTCCAATGCGGACGCCCTCTCACGGCGGCTGTGTGCGCCAGACGGGTGCCGCTACTACGAGCGGAGGGAAGGGAATCCGACAGACTGGTTACATTTCAGGAAAATGCGGAATAAAAGTACTAGTATAGTCAGGAAAGCCAAATCTGATTTCTATTTATCTTCATTTGCAAATGCCCAAGGAAACTCAGCTAGTTTTTGGAAAACTGTAAAATCACTTAAATCTGGATCCACCTCTACTCTCCCACCTCAAATTAGCTATGAGAATAATGTCATTTCAGACAAATCAAAAATGTGCGACGCATTTAACCAACATTTTGTAGCTTCTGGCCTTCTATTTGATAGGCTATCAGCCAATACGGTCTCGCCGGGACACGTCCATGACCCGTCTTTGTCCGAAAACCTTTCGATTCCCTCCCCTCTTGCTAATAGATTCTCTTTTAGACCGGTTAGTGACTATGAAGTCTTCATGGCACTCTCCCATCTGAATATTAAAAAGTCTAAGGGTGAGGATGACATAGCCCCATATTTTTTGCGTCTCAGTGCTCACCTGGTCGCCTCCCCGCTTGCTCACATTTTTAACCTAACTTTTATCTCCGGTGAAATCCCAACGGTCTGGAAGTCCGCACAGGTCGTGCCCCTGTTCAAAGGGGGTGACACCAGTGACCTAAACAATTATCGTCCCATCTCTAGACTGTGCTGCCTAGCTAAGGTTTTAGAAACCCTGGCAATTGAACAGCTGCAGGCTTTTTTAGACGCATACAATATCCTACACTCACACCAATCAGGATTCAGACCCGGGCACTGTTACTGCCACTTCCCTCGTCATTAATGATATTGTGAATGGTCTTGATAATCGCCGACATTGTGCTGCCGTCTTTGTCGACCTCTCTAAGGCCTTCGACACTGTTGATCATGGTATTTTGTTAAGTATGTTAGCTTCCATTGGCCTGGATGACCTTTCTCTTAGTTGGTTCTCTAACTACTTGTCTGGGAGAAAGCAGTCAGTTGTTGCTGGCAATCTTAGATCCAGCTCTTTATCTGTTGTTAAGGGTCCATTACTGGTCCAATTTTATTCACTCTTTATATAAATAATATTCTTTTCCCTTCTGTACACACTAATGTTCATTATTATGTGGACGATACAATAATTTACTGCTTTGGTCCCACCCCAGCTCAGGCAGCTGCAAGCCTGCAGTCAGCCTTCGACACATTCCAACGATCTCTGCTTGATCTCAAATTAGTCTTAAACTCAAACAAAACTAAATGGATGTTTTTCTCTCGATCGGCAATTGTTAACAATAGCCTTTCTCTTCACTCTCTGCAGGGAGAACTAATTGATTGTGTCGACTCATTTAAATATCTGGGTATTTGGCTGGATACCAAGCTCTCTTTTTGCACACATATTGAACATCTCATAAAGAAGCTGAGGGTTAAAATTGGCTTTCTTTACAGGAATAAATCCTGTTTTTCTCTTCAAACCAGGAAATGTTTCTCTAGATTCTTTTAGAGTGCTCCTCGTGGGTACCATGACTGAGAACTGCTCGTGTTTTACCAGATTTTTAGTGTCTTATCACTTATTATCTGTTTTTTATAACTTGTTTTTTGTCTGCTCTTATCTTGTCTGTTGCAACCTGTATCTTTTATATATGTTTTTTGTAAACAGGGCACCCTTGAAAATGAGAGCTTGCTCTCAAGGGACTTCCCTGTATAAATAAAGGTCAAATAAAAAATAAAAAAGGGCGAGAGCTGGAGCTGCGTGGAGAAGGGGAGGAGTGTCCGGCCATCGGAAGAGTAGAGGAGATCGCCTGCAGGGAGCTGCAGACCGTGGGGGATGCCGAATGGAGGTTCGAGCAGAGGAAGGACCCAGACCTACAGACTGTCCTGCAGTGGGTGGAGGCCCGGCGGCATCCCCCGTGGGAGGAGGTGGCGCCCCTCTCCAAGGCCACCAAAGGACTGTGGTCCATGTTTGACTCGCTGCAGCTGACCGAAGGGGTGTTGCAATGGGCGTTGAACCGAGCTAGACGTCATGCGGGGTGGACGTTGCGGAATGGTCCTGTGGGATTGTGGGAGTTGTGGATCCTACATCTGGATGTCTCTCAAGAGAGATATGGGTAGAGACCTGTGTGTTGGATGAGGGTGAAGTTTGGTGTCATTGGCATAACAATGATATGATATGCCATGAGCAGCGATAACAGGGCCAAGGGATCTGGTGTAAATGGAGAAGAGGAGGGGACTGAGGATTCCTGTAACAAGGGGGTGAGGGGTTGACACTCTTCCAGCCCAGGTCACCTGGGAGGACCGGTCAGAGAGGTAGGATGTCATCCAGTCTAAGGCTGATCCACAGATCCCTGTAGATGCTTGCATCATAAAAGAATACTACATTTAAAGAGGTGCACTGAAATATGTTACACAACCCCAGCTGAAGTTGATGAGGGCAGGTGAGGTCATAGCTCTTTGTTTCTGATCTACAAATGGATGAAAATGAGAATATTGCAACTTTGTTTATGTGCACCAAATGTTTTATCGTAGATGGGTATTAATAGCACTTATTTTAGTGTACCACACGCTAAACTTTGCAATAGAAGTGGAATTTGTCTCTGTTGCAGACTTGAGCTTCTATGCAAAGTACAATGTGTCCATTCAGTTAGTTTAGTCTTGTTAGGATTTCATGAGTTTTCTAGGTTTAGTGAGTTTTCTCAATTCAGTTCACTGTGATACAATGGACCTCTATTGACCACTGTTTTGTGGAGCTCAACGTGCCAAAAATGTACAACTGAAATGTTCAATTATAATGCCACGTTTACTCGTGGACATCCACAGAGCTCAATTTGTGCCCCAATTCATTGAGAACTACTTCTACCGAAGTATGCCAACGGTGCATCAGGAAAGTCTCCAACAGGTGGACTAGTATGAAACTTGAATGGTGGTGATGTGACACTGGCAGAATACCAACAGTTTGCTGTAGTTTCAATAAGGCAACTTGTTGGCAAATTTTAAAGCACTTTAAAAAAGTTACAGTTTATGTACGTTTATTAAAGCACATATGTTTATTTAACCGACAATGCTTCCTTAGAAATAGTCAGTTGTAGATAATAAATGGCTTAAAAAACCTATAAAGCTTTAGGATGTTTTCTGGATGTCTATTATTGGCTATTTTGAATGTATAAAAATAGGCTGCAAATTGGTAAAATGGTACCACAATTTACCTTATTGGTCATATCACAAAAATGATGTGCGCCAATTCTGGTCTGAAGTCAGCTAGAACTGGCGCAGATCTGGTTTTGAGTCGCTTGCTATCTGGGATGAGTCTACTACTGTGAGTGGGATGCAGTCTCACCTATTAATAACAGATGTGCTTGATGCACTTTACAATTTTAGTAAATTGTCACCTCATTCTTGGTTCAATATATACACTCAGTGAGCAATTTATTAGGTAGACTGGTACACCAGCTTCTTAATGAAAATATTTAAATCAGCCTGGTCGAAGCTGACAGGAAGGTGACAGTAATGCAAATAACCACGCATTACAACAGTGGTATGCAGAAGACCATCTCTGAACACACAATGCGTCAAACCTAAAAGTGGAAGTCTAGTAATACCTAATAAAGTGCTTTCTGACTACATACAGTTCTTCTCTGCAAAATAAAGGCAAAATTCTAAGAAAAGTGTGCACTTTTATGGTATGATAAACTTTCATACGGTTATTCAAAGACCCTCATCAATTTAAAATTGCACATTGTTTGATGGGCTCTCTGGGCTTTCTATGAACTAGTACTTCAGTGTACTTGTTTGGTATAAAAATATCAAAAGGTGTGTGGTGGTATTTGCCACTGTCTTTGTCTCATTCTTTTTGCATCAACAAGCTCCCTTTGTGAAAAGAGGTGATTTATTATGTAAAATAGAGCACAAGGGTGACAATGACCTTCCTTTAATTAATGTTGATGGAGACAAAGGTGAGAGCTGAGATGATGAAGACGGATTCTCCCTCATAAATCATCTTGTGTTGGGTAGGATGCAGCACAGCAACAGAAATAACCTTGTGGTTCATAGGTTAAGAGAACACTCACAGGGGTGCAACCCCATTATTTATATGGGGCAGGTCCAATTCTAAATCACTGCATTATGTTTACCCTGCATCATTTGGATGGTTTTTATTCCTTTCCATTTCTAGATTGCTTTCAGACCAGAGCAACCATACTGTAATGAAAAACATTTTTACTAGGTTGGTTTTGTGTAATTAAACAATCACAATGCATTGTGTCTATTTCCTTGAATCAGATGTGCTACATACTGTATATTTGGAGGAAAAAAGATGACTTACCACTGGTGTACTGAATATCAGTCTGCATATTTGGAAGCTGGTGCAGTGAATATGTTAATATATTGCTTTCCAGTATATTTAATTGGCCATCCACCCAGATAACATAAACCACTTGCAGATTTTGATACGACATTGCCTGTATCTGTTCAACCAACTATATTATTTGTATCCGTACTTGTACGTGGCCTTGGTTTAAAACCGGAAGCGGGTGAAGCCTTGCCAACGTTTGTATGTTAATTTATTAAATGTCTTGCATAGCGATTTGTGGTAAAGTGCATTGTAAAGCCAAGACTTTCAACTTTTGTAAAAAGAATTTTACTGCAGTGTTGTATGTTCCTATCATCACCGGTCCTGTATAATTTCAAAAGGTACATTTTGCTACTTAATAGCCTAATGTAGACTCACCGTGTTCCGAACACCAATTTAGCTCACAATATTCTGAACAGTCAGAATTCATGATGAATAAATTATTAATTACTTTGAAATCAGCTTTGGTTTTTGTGTGTGTAAAGTCTAATTTCTTCTGTTATCATAAAAACCTGGTACAAGTCACATACGCGATGATAATGGTGCCCCCCCCCATCTGAGTGTGGTGGGGAAGCTGTTGCTAACAAGAGACCACGAACCGGGCAAGCTCAGCCAAAAGTGTTCCTTATAAAATTGTTTCTACAAATGAAGAAAATGTGTTCTTCAAGTCGATTTGTGTGGAGTTTTTATTTGGCCTGCAGAGATGACGTTACCTCATTATTATTTTTACATGCCGCTATCTTGTAGGCTATCAACAATTGCGTTTCAATTTATAAAGCCGCTGAGCAAGCCACGTGAAATGTTTATAAAAGTGAAAGCATTTGGGCTGCATTTTCTGAAGCCTTCTAACTTTGTAAGTTAAACCTTAAGCTCAACCTTAATGTTTCAGCGTGTTTCCCGAAATTTTCTTAGTTAAGTATGCTTTCTGCATGTGGTACTTTCATAAGGTCGGTCTGGACCACTCTTAGTTATACTTCATTGATGTTGTCAGCTCACTACGCTAGTGGCCACCACTGTTCAACCTGCAAGCCTCTTAAATCAGCCATTGAACCTAGTTACTTCTCAATCTGTTAAGCAATATATACAATAATAATTATACAGTTATTGTTTGCTCATAATGTTACTAAAATAGTACGTACGTTTTCATGCAAAGAATACAATTGTAAATTACGATGGATGCATGTTGCACTTTATTGAACATGAAGCCTAATTGCCTTTTAAATTATATTTCCCAAACTTATATCAGCTGGCAAGCAATTAGGGGCTAAATGGGTAGGAGTTAATATATAGGACTTATGGTGATGAGTCAGGCCAAACTATGGCAGCGATTCAACTTGTAGTGCTCAATCAGAGAAGGCGCCGTCCACGGAGCCATTTAGTCTATGTTCATAAATTAATTTGGCAAAATCTGCTTGACACCATGTCTGAAGCAGTGCTGCTGAAAATGTTTTGCCTACCACGGCAGCAAATTTGACACCTTTTAGCTGTTGTGGGCCCGGCTCTTTCCAGACCAACTCGCCGTAGTCACCCCCTCCTCCTCATACCCATCTCCCATAGTTGGAGATGGGTATGGGCTGAGCAAGACCTCTGTGTGGTGCTGCGTTCATGCCCTCACCAACATCCTACTCTGTCACGCAGTGGCTCCAGTGTGTTGCACAAACTGAGAAGGAGGTCTCTGGGCAGTCAGAATCGACTTGAGAAATTTGCTCGGTCTTTGAATATAAATATGAATCTTCTATTATAGAAATATAGTACTGTGCAAAAGTTTTAGGCAGGTGTGAAAAAATGCTCTGAAGAAAGAATGCTTTCAAAAATAGAAATGTTAATAGTTTATTTTTTATCAATTAACAAAATGCAAAGTGAGTGAACAGAAGAAAAATCTAAATCAAATCAATAGTTGGTGTGACCACCCTTTGCCTTCAAACCAGCATCAATTCTTTTAGGTACACTTGCACAAAGTCAAGGATTTTATAGGCATATAGTCAGGTGTGTGATTAACCAATTATACCAAACAGGACCTAATGATCAGCAATTTAATATGTAGGTTGAAACACAATCATTAACTGAAACAGAAACAACCGTGTAGGAGGATTAAAACTGGGTGAGGAACAGCCAAACTGCTTCCAAGGTGAGGTTGCTGAGAACAGTTTAATGTCAGAAGTCATACACCATGGTAAGACTGAGCACAGCAACAAGACACAAGGTCATACTGCATCAGCAAGGTCTCTCCCAGGCAGAAATTTCAAGGCAGACAGGGGTTTCCAGATGTGCTGTCCAAGCTCTGTTGAAGAAGCACAAAGAAACGGGTGGTCGGCCAAGGAAACTTAGTTCAGCAGATGAGACACATCATGCTTACTTCCCGTTGCAATCAGAAGATGTCCAGCAGTGCAGCTCAGAATTGGCAGAAACCAGTGGGACCTAGGTACACCCATCTACTGTGCGCAGAAGTCTGGTCAGAAGTGGTCCTCATGGAAGAATTGTGGCCAAAAAGCCATACCTCCGATGTGGAAACAAGGCCAAGCGCCTCAACTATGCAAGAAAACACAGGAACTGGGGGTGCAGAAAAATGGCAGCAGGTTTTCTGGACTGATGAGTCAAAAAAGTTGAAATATTTGGCTGTAGCAGAAGGCAGTTTGTTTGCTGAAGGGCTGGAGAGCGGTACAAGAGTGTCTGCAGGCAACAGTGAAGCATGGTGGAGGTTCATTGCAAGTTTGGGGCTCCATTTCTGCAAATCGAGTTGAGGATTTGGTCAGAATTCATGGTCTCCTCAATGCTGAGAAGTACAGGCAGATACTTATCCATCATGCAATACCATCAGGGAGGCATCTGATTGGGCCCAAATTTACAGGACAACGACCCCAAACATACAGCCAGTGTCATTAAGAACTATCTTCAGCGTAAAGAAGAACAAGGAGCCCTGGAAGTGATCGTAAGGCCACCACAGAGCCCTGATCTCAACATCATCAAGTCTGTCTGGGATTACATGAAGAGACAGAAGCATTTGAGGCTGCCTAAATCCACAGAAGAACTGTGGCTAGTTCTCCAAGATGTTTGGACCAACCTACCAGCCGAGTTCCTTCAAAAACTGCAAGTATACCTAGAAGAATTGATGCTGTTTTGAAGGCAAAGGGTGGCCACATCAAATATTGATTTGATTTAGATTTTTCTTCTGTTCACTCATTTCGTCTGTTCATGCATTTTGTTAATTGATCAAAATAAACTATTAACATTTCATTCTTATTTTACAGCATTTTTCACACCTGCCTAAAACTTTTGCACAGTACTGTACATGTAAATGTAATGTAGATAGAGTCTAATGCTGCGTTAACGTCATATCAGAATGACCGAATTACTACCATCCTACTGGGAAAAACAGTTCACGTCAACTGCTGACATTAAACGCAAGGCAAAAAACAAAACTCCAAAACAAATTAAATGACTCAGCCACGTGTCATGCCACTTCCATACCATGATGTTTGAACTTTAACTCACTGTTATTGTTTGTCGTTTCTTTTGTGTGCATGACCAAATAAATCGGCTTGGTCTTTGAATATGTGCTCTTTGCGAAGTAAGCTACACCATGCCCCATGGAATTTATTAAGCATTAATTAATCAGGATTACTGGAATGAAACATCACCCATTTTAATGTTGAATCCTGTTGCATTTTTATATGATATGAATAATTATAATATCCATATTAAAATAATTTTGCCACTAAATCTAAATATTTTATTATTCCATGAATTAATATTTTAACAAAACATGCTTTACAACCATGTGCTTTCATTTTAGCGCACAATGCGAACAGCTGAGACCACTCTTGAAGTGCGTTCGGCTCCTATGAAGAAAATGACATCCAAAAACGTTGATAAATCCCACATTATTTGTGGAAATTTCTGATTCGAATTTCGTTCGGCTCACGTTTGATAAATGAGGCCCGATGTGCGGTAGCAGTAAAAAAGGCAATAGGATACTAGGATACATAGCCAGGAGTATTGAACATAAATCCAAGGACGTTTTACTCATCTTATACAATACTCTTGTTAGACCACACTTGGAGTACTGTGTGCAGTTCTGGGGACCGCACTATGAGAAAGACATCATGGCACTGGAAAAGGTTCAGGGAAGGGCAACCAGATTGATTCCATATGTGACCAAATGGTAGGGGAGTAAAACGTCACTAGGCTAAACGTGACTACGCCACCCCTGATTATAATGGGTAAGGGTGCCCAGCTAGATACAGCATAAGAAGCAACACTTAATATAAAAGATAAAGCTTTTATTTTCATTTATCCATAAAAAAAGTAGCTGGTTTGGCCATCACACTCCAGCACATCGACTACGCTACTGGCCCTTGGTGTTACAAGTAGTCTTCCCACCAAACAGTTAGTTAAATTAATAAATACACAAAATAAAAATACAACAATGCAGAGATATAGGCACCCCTTGATGCTATGTCCCAGTACATACTTTAACCATGTGGCTAGGCTCTTAGGGGTTGAGTCACACCAAACAGTTCAGCGTAGGATACAATAGGCCTTAACCCATGTGATGCACAGCACAATCCGTGATTACTACACACTGTTCACAAAGAAATACACAATTTCAACAGCAAACAATAGTCACTGCACCGCACCCAAAAGCTACTCTGAAATAATAGGGGTGGAATTAGTAGCCCAATCTACCAGCCAGAATGGTCTAAGTTCTCCAGGGCCCAAAAACCCGGGCACAGCAGTAGATGTCTGATATGGGCATACACCTAAAAGGACAATGAACCAAATAAAGAAAATACACACTTAAATCACAATACACCAAATGTAAACCAAGGCCAGCAAAAGGTGAGAAATCAATAAACAACCACTATGGTGGCTCGACTCATTTCTAAACTACTATTGGAGGTAAAAGAAACAGTGGCCATACAGCACTCCAAGCGAATTGGCCTACAGATCAAAATAACAATTAATGGCAAACAATTTAGAAGTACGTCGTCATTACATGAATGGTACTGTCCGTATACAAAGAAGGACAATAAATACCAAACATTACAAATATACATCAATAAGTTAATCATACAGTCATTATGCAGAACTAACACCCAGGCACTGGAGAAAACCTTAGTAGAAGACTAACAAAACTACGTTTACAAAACACAATAGAGAATCTATTGTAAAACGTACCCTTTCCTGATTCAGCAGCGGAACTTGATTATTGCCGATAGTTGCGTCTTAACTTCGGCCCGACAATAAACACACACTGGGACATAAAGTCTTCAGATTAAAACAGCGTATAATTTAAAATATAGAAGTACGTGAATTAATTTAGCATACCGATTTAAATCTTTTAGAGGATCACTCACGCCAAACAATCTCCTACAGTCCAGCCACGAGGATGCAAAAAAAGAGACAAGAAAGAGGCAGGTGTACCTGTCCTATATTCAGTGCTCTACACACCTGTTAGACAGCGCACCCACCCTAACTCTATCTGGTGGCGCTGATGGATGTCAATCACTTCCTGGCGAACAGGTAAATATTTGACTAGATAGACAACGGGAGAGAGAAAGGAGATGACACTCAAGTACGCCTTGTGCACTAGCGATTATAAATATTTGCGTGATCATTATTATGCGCACTGGAGGAGAATATAAATATTTGCGTGATCGTTAATACACGCACCTCACTACACATATATAAAAGATAAGAGTGAAGAGGATAATTAAAGGGAAATTGCCAGCTTTTTTTGCCAGAGAGGCATTGTACACTACTTGCAGTGTTCAAATTAAAACGGTGTAATTGTAACTAAGACATTATGTTTTTACTGCATTCTTTACTGTTGTATGAATTGTTTGCTTTCTCCTATCTAGCATGGACTTGACATGTAAGCCGACTTGGCATAGCTGTTTGCTCTGCCATTTGGTAACACCTTTCTGTATCTTCGTACTTTCTGTCTAAGCCATCTTGAGCATGCCTGATTTAACTAGGTAAGTCAGTAACTCGAAATAATACGCAATTCTGGCTTCAGAAACCCTGAGCTTCAATTATAAAAATTCAGTGTAACAATAAGCCAAAATTCTCAACTGAGAGAAGTTTCTCAACCGTATCAAATGCTTCTGCTAAAAGTAAGCAAAAAAAAAACCAGCAAGGTGTATTTTCGTTAAAATATTTCACAGTCACTTGTAATAGAGTGTTATTGTACTCCAATAATTTGTGTAGTGGCCATCACATAACCAGTGCCATCAAAAACGGGTGACATGGCTCAGGCAGTAAGAGTCGTCTGGCAGTCGGAGGGTTGCTGGTTCGATCCCCCGCCTGGGCTGTGTCGAAGTGTCCCTGAGCAAGACACCTAACCCCCAAATGCTCCTGACGAGCTGGTTGGCGCCTTGCATGGCAGCATTGTTGGTGTGTGAGTGTGTGTATGAATGGGTGAATGAGAAGCATCAATTGTACAGCGCTTTGGATAAAGGCGCTATATAAATGCCAACCATTTACCAAAAACACTTCCTGTGATTCATACTGCCCATAGCAGAGATATGGATGGCCATTTACTGCATGTGATTGAATCTCTTGTCATTCAGTACTTATTTGTATGTTAGAAAGTATCTATCACAAATGCCATTGCCATTATTGGTTGTTAACAACATACTCCTTGATTGGAGGAGACCATCCCATGCTTTTTTCTGAGTTGGGATGATCCCCATCCCCATTTCATCATCTCTGCATCATACCTGCCCTAAAATTCTGTAGACAGTTTCTTAAGTGTGAGCCAAAATAACAATTTATTTCAGTGCCACCATGCCTGCCTTGTACATTTTTTTACATTTGCCAAAATATTGTGAAATGGTTGTAGGTTTGAGGAAATGTAAAGGATGTTTTCCTCTGTTGGAAGCTTGAAGTGTTTCATGTCCATTTTTCTTGCTATTCATAAATAATGCATTTATTTATCATGGAAATCTGTTTTAGAATTAAAGCATACCACACATCAAAGACTGGAAACCTTTGATATGTTTGAATGTTTGATTCTGATTAATTTGAATATGTGGTAGATTTATTAAATGTATGCAAAGGACCTTGAGGGTAATCAAGGTAGCATTTTAATATAAATAGGACTCAACCAAATTACATAATGAGGGTTTCTACCCGTATCATTAGAGAAGTTAGCCTAATCCCTCATTTTAATAGATCATTCCATAAAATTAATGCCTTGAACTAACAACTTAAGACACTGAGCTTGTGTCTACATGGATATATGGCTTAAATGCACATGCAATGGAAAGTTTTAAATGTATAAGGTATAATTAAATTGTTCTTTGACTTCTGTGTACGTTAATTAATTAAATATTACTCCATGCAACATACTGTTAAATAACCTAAGTGTACAATTAATTCACTATTGAGTTGCTTGATAGAGAGGTGGACAGCAAAAGCATCAAGGTCCCACTTTGTTGATTTTATTTCACTTAGTATTATCTAGCAGACAGGGACAGCTGCTTTTCATGGATTTTTTGAAGGATCAAGTGATACTTCAAAGCAAGTTCAATCTCAATAGGTACGACATTGGCTCAGGTAGTAAGAGCAGTACTCTTGGCAGTTGGAGGGTTGCCGGTTCGATCCGGCCCTGGGTGTGTCGAAGTGTCCTGAGCAAGACACCTAACCCCCAAATGCTCCAGCTGGTTGGTCCCTTGCATGGCAGCCAATCGCCGTGAGTGTGTGTATGAATGGGAGAATGTGAAGCATCAATTGTACAGTGATTTGGATAAATCCCAGCATGTCATGTCATCTCACCAACCAGTCTGCAGAGCCATTACATGGCTTACCTTTGGCCTTTTGCACATTTAATTGTGTTCCTCCACAAACAATATACTGGTTACAGGGGCGTCGTAATTTAACACCTGAATTTGCTTAGAAATTCTCCCTACAGCAAGCTTTCTCCAGGCTGTTGCAGAAGAGGAATCTATGTACATGAACATAATGGACACAGATTTCACATCTCAGTGATGAGAGCGCACTGGCTGTTCCTACATTTGCCCCTCAGGGCCTCACCTCTTGGTTCGGGGTGTTGCCATTCAGGCTCTCCTTAGCTCCCTGGGTGTCCACAAGTTGCATGGGAACAGCTCTGCCCTCATTACAATCACAAGGTGTGGAAGTCCTCATAGATTTGGATGATTGGTTAGTCTGCGCCCCCAAATTGGACTGTGCAATAGAAGTTCTCTGAATGGTGCTTCATCAGAATGAGGACCCATTTCACTACTCAGTTCCAGTGTTGCTGCGCTTCCTCCAGACCATGCTGGACAGGGTGCGGTCAGCTTCTGAAGATACGTAGCTGCCATTTCGAACTGGCTCATTAAGGTCGATAGCCTTACATGACCATGATCCCCCAACCAATTTCTAAAAGGTGCCCAGTGAATGTGACCACCATATGTTGCATGCGTGGCAACATGGGGATTTACCTATGGTAATTAATTTCTGTCTACCCCATTTGAGTCCCTGTCGAGGATGGATCTCACCCAAGATGATTTTCCCCCTGCTATTATCGCTGCTAAGTGTGTCGGCAAACCCCATGCCTTTCCAGGAAACCTAAGGTGATTGAGGTGGTTTCCAAATGGTTTAGGAGTGACACCCTGGCCCGACTCGGCATTCCTTCTGTAGGTTTTATCAGCTAACCATGTCAATCAGGCTATTGAGATCGCAACTCACTACCCTCCTTTTCTATATATGAGGCGGCCTGTAGCGTAGCGGTTAAGCTAAATGACTGGGACACGCAAGGTCGGTGGTTCGAATCCCGGTGTAGCCACAATAAGATCCGCACAGCCGTTGGGCCCTTGAGCAAGGCCCTTAACCCTGCATTGCTCCAGGGGAGGATTGTCTCCTGCTTAGTCTAATCAACTGTACATCTCTCTGGATAAGAGCGTCTGCCAAATGCCAATAATGTAATGTAATGTAATATATAACACAGAGAATGAAATGGCTTATCATACCATTAAAGGACTCAATCAATATAACTTTTGGCCTCCGGAAAGCTGACCAGCTCTTCCTCTGCTATAGTGGATAGAAAGGGCCCCCAAACAGAGACTTTCCCACTGAATAGTGGATGTGTGATCTCAGTGTATAAGCCTTAGGTGTGAAGAACCACTCCATAGGAGTATTTCCACATCATGGGCTATCTCCAAAGAGGCCCCACTGGGTGTCATGTGCTGCGGCAACCTGGCCATCAGCGTGTATGTCCCCCAGATGCTATAAGGTCAACACTTCAGCTCCATATACTGTGGGGGCTGCAATTCTGCCTGCCTTATCTCTTGATCTCTTGGTATGAGTCATCCAATAGGGCCTCTGGCGGTCTGGAAAATTGAAAGAGAACGCAAGTTGATGCGTGCAGTCCACGGCTCCAATCGTGTTGGGTAGGACAGCAAGATCGAAGAACCCCTGTTTGACTTCCACTTGCTTTTGCGTGCTGTATGGGAACTGAATATACTCCTGCGTCATTTTAATGAGGCCATTTAGTACATCAGGCAGTATGCGGCTCATGGAGGGCTGGGATATTCCCGACCGGTCGCAAATCTCCCATTGGAAGGTACCAGTCGGCAAGAATCTGAGGATGGAAAGTGCTTTAACTTGTGCTGGAATTCGATGTGACCGGTTTGTAGCTCCAATCTGTTTAGGCTCTAATCTGTTGCAGAGACTCTGGGAATGAACTCATGAGCCAGTCATCTTTTTCTGAAAATGGATTGGCCGGTCTTTGAAGATGCACCAAATGCACTAAATCTTCTAATAAAGTAAGGTCAGCCTTGGCAATGAATTGCAATGGTTCTGCTCCTTATTTATAGCAAACATCCTTCACATGTTTATGGAATTTGTTTAATTAGTTTGATTAATCAGTATTTCACATGACGTATCACCTGTTTTAATTTGAAACCAATTGTAATTTTATATAACAATTTTAACATTTAATTTTGATAATTTATTTTAATTATTTTGGCACTCATTTTTAATGAAGAAGATTTTGCACAACAAAAATGCAGCATAAAGTTTGTTTTAAATGTTTACATATTTTATTTCGACATTACAAACAAAGTTTATTTTCAGTTCGGAATTACACACAGATGCTTCGCCCTACGGCACGAGTATCTGATGAAGCAATATGGCGAATGGTCTGTTTAATTCCCACGTGAAAATAAAATATATTTGTACTCCCCATGTGGAAATAGCTAATAAATATATCATTAGTTCTCATGAATTGGCACTATTTTGTTTGAGATACACCCAGAAGTTGCCCGGCTGAGGACGGAAAACTACTTTTGATTACTCAGAAATTAAAAATACTAAATTAAAAAGTAATTGCTAATAAATAATAATAAAAGCACATGGTACTAACAGTTTAGAGCACTCCTGGAATGTTTTCTGCTCTAATTTATATTCTTCTCCAATTAAGCATGAATTAAGCATCACCCATATTATTGTAAGATCCATACAATTTTTCCACTCTAAATCAAAATAAAATATGAATGAATGGAATAATAAAAGAACAAAACAGACTTTACAACTGTGCGATTTCATTTCCACACACAATACGAACAGCTGAGACCACTCGTGAAGTTTTATTTGTACAAATAGATATGAAAACTCTTTAATATCTATAGTTACACTTATAGCTATAGATATGAAACTAATACGTAACACAGTAAGCACAGAAATTAAATCAGAGCTTCAAACGCTGTCACTATGCAATATAACTCATTCATAATGGAAAGCGCCATTTAAGGACAGTAGTTTAGGATTAATGGATTAAACTGTGATAGAGATGATCGCTAGATAGCTAGCTAATGCTTCTCACATTTACAAGACAAGCATTCAACTATTAAAACTTCTTATAATAAGTCCAAGTCTTGTACAACCCAGGCTTGTGTCCTTGTCACTGAATATGATGCACCCAGTCCTGTGCACACCAAATTCTAAATTGCCTATTTGATATCCTGGACATGACTGCAAACAGCATGAGTGTAGGCATCTAGTGGTTTGTATGCCATAGTTTTTCTTTAGTGTTTATGCTGACTTTCTCAACCAGATGTACACAGAAGTCAGACTGAAAGCAAGGCATTTAGTGGAGTCATCGACCCACTGATGGGGAGGGCTGCAAGAACGGGTCTGACTAGTATGTTTTTTATCACAGTTCTCTCCTTCTGTATTGGATTATTTCAAATTCCACCATATTTTCACATTCATGTTATTTCACCACAAACTGTCTCACTGACACAGCCTTTCCCGATAACCCTAAAATATTAAATGAACAGGGTTAATGATACAATAGGTCATTTCGGACTATAACGGCCAAGAGAGGAATTGCAGCAACAAACACCCTCAAACCATAACACTGTTTATCCCTCCCCCTTCTCTGTGAACACACTGATGTTGAAACGCCATTGGCTGTGGTAATTAGAACCACATTTCAACCAATGAGCTTGAATTATTGTACAGCTGTACAATGTTTTGGTACAGTGTTGTGTATTGGTGCACCAATGGCATAGTGTTGGTACGTCAACTGTATATTTTGAAAAATACTATGACTATAAACACAGGCAGAGGGTGAGTCAATATGTCAGTGAGCCTTTTTCATCGACAGAAAGGGATTCTCCTGCTTAATTAGGAGATGGTCATGTCACAATGTTTTAACACAAAAAATCTTACCCATTGTTCCTTTACGTATTGCCCTGTTTTGCCCCACCCCCTCCTTACAGTTTTCACAACATAATGTAAGGGACCTTGGCACTTAATGCTGGAGATTTCAGTGTGTATGGAGTTCTATAGAAGTCTCACACCCCTCTATCCACAGCTATTAATATTCTTATTATCTGGAATCTTCTGCTGGGGGTGGGGGGGTGCACTGTGTAGACTGAGGGAGGGGTATCTGATCATGTGTGTAACTACAGTTATTGTCAATTGATTGATGAAGTATTTTGCAGTCGATGCACATATACACACATGATCAAACTGATTACAGCTCAAATTACAGCTGTAACTATTATAAATATTATAAATAGTGACATACTTTAGGATACTCTGCTCTGAATCCAGCTACAGTCTACAAGACATTGTACCGTATACTGTAATTGGTCATGTCTATGAATGATAACCTCCCAAATGTCTTACATATACTAAAATATGAATCAGATTTAAATACATTTATCATTTCAATTTAAACCTCCCAATCTGTCAATGGGTTAATTAAGCAGGAGAATGCTAGGATATATCTGCAGTTCTTTTCTTAATCCCTCCACTTTTGAATGTAAGCCTTCTTACTTGCAGTGAAGTCAGGTGAATATTTTTACTTTGAGTTCTCACCATAATAATAAAATATCTTAGATGGATTAATGGGCATGAGGTGGTTGGAAAATTACTGGAAAGTTCTACACCACCTGCATAACATAGTTAGTAACATAGTTTATTCATACCACATTGTAAATGCTACTGATACATTTGCTAATTAAATGAGCCCACCTGTAACAGACTCTCCTAGTCTTTAAGGTTAAACAAATATGTCCATAATTCTGAAAAAATGTGTTTGTGCATTGAGATTGATACCAAGATGAGACTAGAGCAGTCATTCATTACACTTTTTAATGATGAATTTGCTTGCCATTTTAAGTGTCCCTATAGCCTTGATGCTTACTTGGTCAAAACACTAAAACAAAGAATTTAATTTGATTAACCTTTCATGGATACTCAAGAATACAGAATTAAAAATTGGATTGCTCAGATAATTATATCTTTATTGTTTGGAACAGACAGTCTTGGTATCAATTAAATCACTGCCACTGCCACAGCCAGTGAAATCAATTATTGACATTACAAAACTGACAGCATATGAAATGCAGAGAATAAACACACATGCATGCAGACTCATACTTTGCGCGCGCGCGCGCACACACACACACACACACACACACACACACACACACACACACACACACACAAATATGAAATAAATGTGAAATAACATCTCTGGTGAAACACATACGGGTGTATTTCTAGACATCTCGTTACAAGAGGTGACCCACAGCTGTCTGCACTGAGAAACCCATTAGAAGCAGCAGGCTGTGGTCTCTTCCATAATTCCCCACATTTCCTGCTTGTGAATATTAAGAATAGAATTTTACATGTTATATGTGGACCAGGAACTGCTGTGAATGGCGTTTTAGAAATGACAAGCCTTGAATGCTTGTCCATCACTCTATTCAGTGGTTACAGGTGGTCTCATTTTCCCCTCACAGCTATCTGCTGTCTTATGACAGCAGGGCTACAATTTGCATGTTCGACAGACAACAAACGGCCCCATGCATGTCAAAATAGGTGGCGAAGCGTGACAGTTTCTACACAATGCTGTCTCCTCTTGGCTTGACCCCCGACCTCACTGCATGTATCCTTTCACAATCAGACGGGCAGAGCAAAAAGAAATCACTCTGCCCTCTTTGGAATAAATCTGATCCCAATATGATTATTCTCTCTCTCACTTCAGCACTCAAGTTTTCAAGTGTTATTTTAGAGTTCCTGTTGCAGCTAACACCATGGAAAAAAAACATTTCAATACTTGAGGTTAGGGGAGTCATAGTGAAGATTGCGCTTTGTATTCTCCTCAGATTAATTGGCTGAAGACAAATTATTCATAATTATGCTCAAATTGTTTAGGTTTAGATGACTGCTACAAAAACCTTGACATTCTAACAGAATACTAAACAAATATCTATATATTTTTCCTTTAATTATGAAGTCAATGTGCAATTGACATGTACAGCAAGCAAAGAGTCAAATATTTCAGCCTACCATGCTAAATAAATTAATCTTCCGCAAAATAATGTTTAAATTCGATTTATTTTGCATAGTATCGGCCACAACAACAACAAAAGCTTTTAGTATCCTAGCACCTATAAACAAGCTAGCTCATGATGTTTTTCCATTTTACCATTATTGATTTTTTCCATTATTTACAAAAATATATTGAACATTTATATTTCCTGTGAATGTGTCAAGTTAAATTGGTTATTATAGGGATGCTGTTGGCCAGGCCTGGAGTGTCAGTTATTAATGTAGCACAGTGTCAAACTCCCGGAGTGCCACAGTGTCTCCAGGTTTTCAGTAGGGGTGATTAAATAAAATTGTTTAGTGGCTAAATGGTGAAAAAGGTCTTAAATAGCTGCTGATTGAAAGGACACCACAATCGTCTGCAGCACTAGTATGATACACCTGTCATCATGTTTTTTTATGTTTTTCCCTTTCCTTCTTTCTAAGCTTCCCACATTGCCAAGTTAATATTAGATTAGTTACTGACATCATCTTCTGATTTTTATGATTTAAATGTTATTTTCTCTGTTTGTAATAAAAAAAAATCTAAATCATATGTAGTCAAAGCGTAGACTCAGAGCTTTTTTTTAAAGGCTTTTATTATTTTTATACATTTTGGTTTCACCATGTAGTAATTACAGATTACACAATTACACAATGTAAAATAAAAGAGTCATGTTTTGTATTTGGTTGCATATCCTTTGTATGCCATGACTTCCTGATGTCTGATCAACATCATCAGAGTCTGGATATCTTATTTTTAGGTTGTCCTACAAGCGATACTAAAACTCTTTGCATTTCAATGGGAATTTGGGGGTGGGGGTGTATGCTGAACACATTTGTTGGCTAAACGGCTTTAAGTCATCAAGGGTCCAAGGTAGCAAATGAGCCTCAAACCATCACGCTGCTGCCAGATTACGTCATCAGGGAGTGTTGTCGAGGTAACCTGCTATAAGCCTTTGACTTTCACAGCATGCTTACTAGCAAACTAGCTGAGCTAACCACGCTACAATGGCAAATCTTCCTGTTGAACTCAATGGAAAAAATATACATATTTCATACATACAATTCAGCACTAAGATTTCATTATGGGTGCAGCTTTCTGGTTGCTGCACCCATAATGACGTATCACAAAGATTATGAAATCTTATGCTACATTCACATTTCTAAAGTATTACATTTTTGTTAAAGGCTAATTAAGGGACAGAGTGGAATTTGCGGGGGTGCTCTGGATTATTTGTATAAGCATACACATTTTCGCAATATTGCATTGTCAGCTTGTTGTCCATGAATGACTGTACAGCAGCTAATCGTAGTTTGATTTAGTGTTGCCATCAGTCCTGTAAAATATGAAATCATCCTGTCATTTGAAAGTAAAAGACATAGCTAGCCTATTACTTCACACGGATACAGCTGGTTCTGTAGCTTATCTGTGAGAATGATTAGCTAGCTTTTACCCGTTTTGAATAGACGCTTAACGTTACTGTGTCGGATGGATGGAACATGTGATCACATTGTAACACTCCAGTCGCGGGGTGTGGTTTTTTGGGCTGGGAAGAAAACACACCACTGCCGCAAAAAGGCGTTGAAAAGAGAAATAGAAACATATTATTATTTTACAAAAATATGTGAAATGAGCAATGTGCATCAAAGACATATGTGTTATCCTGTAGCGAATTAAGGAGATGGAAAGGATGAATGAACCCCCCATTGCGCAGCACTGATTATTTAAACACGACCCTCCACCCCCAAATCCGTGTCAGACATTTCTGAACTGGGAAATGTTCACCAGACAGCCCCTCCCCTGTACCTCTGTCATCAGTGACCACCTTCAGTCCCACCCTTTCCCAGATGGTAGCGTGTGGCGTACTCTGCCAGTACACTGGCCAGTATATTTTGTTTTGCTAATGCCCACTCTTTGCTAATGCACACCGGCCAGTTCCACGTCATGGCCGTCCTTCCAAACATTTCAATGAATGCCTCCTGGTCGTCCTCTGGCCCCATCTTTTGTAACAGGACGTGGTCCAGGAGGGGGGTTGGTTGGGACCAGATGTTCACTCCTTCAGTAGCTCCTTCAGGAGAGCTCGATCTGCAGCCTGCAACGCTGCTATAGCCTGCATCGCCTGGTGTTGGTTTTCCTGCAGGCTGTGGAGAGCTGAATTTTGGAACTGATCTTGGGAGTTGCACCAGCCATCTGCAGCAGCTGAGAGGTTTCCATCTTCAGAGACTTGTCTCTCCCGGGTTTCGGCACTGTAATATCACACCACTGGACAGACAAACTGGACACAGGGAGATTAATTGCCTTATTAATTGAGATTCCTGAAGACACCCCTTCACCTGAGTTTCGAGTTTGCCTTGCCCCTTTGATTTGTTTGCACATCTGATTATTTCGTTTTGATCTTCTTTTTCTGCTTTCGTTGACTTTGTTTTTGCCTAGCCCTTTTGTACCTCAGCTTTTGCTTTCCTGAATTTTTGACCCCTGCTTTTGTTTTTCGATTATTCTTTTGCAACTTGATTTGGCATTGTTTCTTCTGGTTACCTGGTTTGACTTTGGACTGAATACAGACAACATTTTTTCATACTCCCTGGTCTGTACTTAGGTCCTCTGAACGGTACATCACAAGTTACTATCTAACTGTGTGAACCTAAAATTGTCCACACTAATGCAATTGGTTGCTGTTTTTTTCTGCCATTGAGGAGTACATTTATTTAGCTTGGAATCCTTTCTCTGTCAGAGTGCTCCTTGGGGATGGTGCCACTGCGGCTCTTCTTACCAGGAGTAACTTTGCTGTGATTTGAAACAAAAAAAAAGCTCAATATCTCTGAACGGCCCACCCTTGTCTGATCCATGGGCCTGGGGGATGAGGGCAAGAGGGAACACAAATGAATAATACAGGAAAAGAAGAGAAAATTTGAGCCTAAGCTCTTGTAACCTTTGTGTAATGCTATGCGTGCATGCCCTGGATTTCCAACATGAAAAAAAAACACTGTAAAGGTCTTCTGACATATTTGTCCTCTTACTATTAGAACAGAAGCACATCAAAAGTAAGCAAAACACATAATTACTGGCATTAATATAATGAGCTATTTGAGGTAAACCCCTCAGCGAAGCTCCCCCTTGGAAGTAAATGGAAATAGCACTTGCAATTAAATAAGTTGTTCTTTAGACATGAGCTAACATATTTATTAGCTAATTAGTCAATAATTTGCAGGTACATCTGGCACTGGGCACTGATGGTGGTGTTAAGGGGGGTTGTTGTGATGTGGTAGGATACCCAGCTGTGGCCAAAGCCTGTTCACATTCATTATTTTTGTAAAAAATGTGTTGTGGTTGCTTGTGGTAAAGGCTATTCCCAATTCATCTCCTCGCTCTTGCACTGCCCCACTATCTCGCACATACATTTTAGTCCTCTCAGGAATCCAGGATTTTGCATGATGGGGTCCTTTGGGCTTTTATAGTTGGCAGGAGTCTTTGACTTTTATACAACACAAAAAAGAAAAAAGGTGAAAGAATTCAGGGCCTGGGGCAATGCTGCATATACTGGGATTAGCCTAAGTGCTACACAAGAGAATTACATCTCCTACCAATGCACGAGATGCACTCACAGATCAAAACATTAGATTTCTGTAGCTTTGCTGTTAGAAGTTTCATATTACATAAGATGTAATCGTCATTGAGCTAACTGATCCAAAATCCCACATTTTGAAATGTTAATTCTGCAAGCTCTAAGAAACGTAGGTGTCAGGCGATGGACCCCATGCATGACATCATCATCAAAGTGCATTTAAGCAAACATTATTGTATGTTTAGCTTTTTGCTTTAAGACTTTAGTTTCAATTTTCTTTGCCAAGCATATAGTGTTGAAATTGAGTCATTGTAGTTTTTCATATTTTGGTTCATAACTTTCAAGTTTTTTTTTTTTTTTTAACAATTTCTAAATAATTTAATAAGCTTATTGATCAAGTTTATTGGCATTCAAATTGTGCAGACACTCTGTGACAACCTTATTAGGTACACCGCCTAATTAATGCAAATATCTAATAAGCCAATCACGTGGCAGCAACTCATTGCATGCACACATGGTCAAGAGGTTCAGTTGACCAAACATCAGAATGGTGATCCAAATGACTTTGACCATGGAAGAAATCTTGGTTTAACCACCTCAGAAACTCAAACAAATTGGTATAAAATGGTCACTGAGTGCACATAATGATAAATAAATATAATAATAAGCCCCAGCACCTACCCTGCCCTGCCAGGCCCCAGCACCAACCCTGCCCTGCCAGGCCCCAGCACCAACCCTGCCCTGCCAGGCCCCAGTAGCAACCCTGCCCTGCCAGGCAGAAGCACAGACGCAGACCTGCTCAACGGACTACCAGCTCCAGAGGACCTCCGGCCATATCTAAAAGCTGGTCCCGATAACCAACTAACAGAGGAAGCCACGCAAAACCTCAATTCTAACTGACACACCAGTGAAGCAAGCACTAAAATTGGAAAAGAATGAGGCACAATAAAAAAAAAGGCTGTTTCTGAAGAAAGGGACACAAAGTGCAGAGTCAAAATCTAGATTTAAGCAACAATAACCCTTGAATGCCTGCACAAATAAAACTATAATGTTATGCTGTGGCCTGGGTGCATACTCGTTTCTGAATGCCTGGAAGTTGTGCGTTAATTAAAAGCTTGTGAGCTGCAAATAGTATGATTATTACAATAAATACATGCCTGTGTTACTACAACAAGCAACCCATGGCCACACCTCAAGCCACACTCGAACACTATCGCGCAAACACTGCCATTTTGTCATTGGATACACATTGAAAATGGATATCTGCCACTTGAAAACAAATAAACAAAACAAGTGCCATGAGTATACGTAGATCTAGGCTCACCAGACTCACTAAATAGGCTTCAGAACACAATTGCCCAAACGCTGTGAAGGGAGGTGAAAAACATTTAAAATCGTAGCCTCTCGGTTGAATCCTAATCCGTACACTCAGTTTTGCAAGCCAAAATGTATTAAAAGAAACCCTTTAATAGACATAAAAGCTTTAATGACATGTGGATTGCTTGATTACAATTCAAAAACTGTGGTGTAGAGGCAAATCAAGAAAAAATATTTTGCCCGAAACATACATACAAACTAAGTTAGCTGTTTAATTGCATTCTGGGTAGCTCTTATGACAAAACCATGCACACCTAAAACTCAAAATACTGTGGGCTAGCCATTGCAAAATCGAGAATACAGATTTCCATGTTGAGATATTTTTACATTGTACTCTCCCAATAGCATATCCCCCCACTGAACACACATGTGTCCTCGCTGGTTGTGTGCAGTGATTTGAGCACTTTCTGAAGGTAGAGCTATGGATACTGGTACAGTGGTAATTTCTGTTTCTGTATTGCAGCTCAATTTTTCTTTCTGTAGTGCTGTACTTCAGCACATTTGATTTGAAATGAAACAAGAATATAATGTTTAAGTGCAGACTTCATAATTAATTTGAGGGTATTTACTGTTGTGTTCAAGAAAATAGCAGTACAACATCAGTAACCTGATGAACCACTGTTATTAATAGTAGTGATATTTCTGCATGGCAAATACTTTAATTGTAGATGTAGTAGTCTAATAGAAAAACAACAGACCTAACTGTGACATGCACGCTGCTTGTTCTGAGTTATTGACTCATTCATTGAAAGGGGCATGTTCAAAACAATAGCAGTGTGGAATTTAATTAGAGAATTAATTCATTCTGTGAAAAAACAATTGTCATTAATTAAGGAAGAAGGGAAACAAATGTTTCACACATAGATATTTCCATCTGAATTGCTAAGTAAAATGAGCCATTCCAAACATTGTTCGAAGGAACAACGTCATTTGATTAGAAAGTTGATTGAAGAGGGGAAAACGTATAAAGAAGTGCAGCAAATTATAGGATGCTCAGCTAAAATTATCTCAAATGCTTTAAAATAGCAACAAAAACCCAGAACACGCAGAAGAAAACGAGCAACTACTGTTAAAACGGATTGAAGAAGAGTCAGAATGGCAAAGATTCAGCAATTCATCAGCTCCAGAAAGATCAAAGATGATCTACAATTACCTGTAAGTGCTGTTACAGTCAGAAGACGTTTGATCAAAGCTAAGCTGTCAGCAAGAAGCCCCCGTAAAGCACCATTGTTGAAAAAATGGCATGTGCAGAATTGGTTAAAATTTGCAAGAACACAGCGATTGGCTCAAAGAGAAATGGCGTAACATTCTGTGGACTGATAAGAGTAAAATTGTTCTTTTCGGGTCTAGTGGTCATCGACAGTAGGTAAGACGACCCCTGGGTATTGAATTCAAGCCACAGTAAAGCTTCACACTTGACAGTGGAGCATGGTGGTGTAAAAATCCTGGTATGGGGATGTTTTTCCATACTATGGTGTTGGGTTCGTATACCAGGGATCATGGATCAGTTTGAATACATCAAAATACTTGAAGAGATTATGTTGCCGTATGCCGAAGAGGAAATTTCCCTGAAATGGGTGTTTCAACAAGACGACGACCGCAAGCACACGAATAAGCAAGCAACATCTTGGTTCCAAACAAAAAGGATTGAGGTAATGGAGTGGCCAGCTCAATCCCCCGACCTCAACCCCACTGAAAACTTGTGGGGTGACATTAAAAATGCAATTTCTGAAGCCAAACCCAAAAACTCACAGGAACTGTGGAATGTAGTTTGTTCATCCTGGGCTGAAATACCTGGTTATGCAACTAAATATTAGTTCAGTAATTTAAAGTGAATTTAAATCTTGAAAAAAGGCTTCAGTTTCTATTGTGTGAAGAGAGTTTGAAGAGAAACTGACATTTTTTTTTACAGATTAATATTCCTTTTCTTTGCTTCCTATAAAAGAATAACGCAGACTTGATAAAATTTGCTAATGCTTTGATTTGGAATTGAATGTGTAATGTTTCCACTATATTTGAAATATTGAACTAAAAGCTATTAAAAAATATTTGCACTTTTTAACGCACTGCTATTTATTTGAACACAACTGTACATCCACACCCGGTGATCACATTTGAGGGGACCAAAAGTAATTGGACTGTTGGCTTCTCGGCTGTTTTTGATTACTCAGGTATATTCAATTGCTTCCTTATTGCAGGTATAAGAGAGGTATCAGTATTTAGTCTTGATTCTAGGCTTTTGATTGTCTTTGGAGTCTGTTATTGCCATCTGTTCAACATGAGCACCAATGTTGTGAGTTGTGCCAATGACAGTTAAGGAAGCCATTCGGGGGCTGAGTAATGAGTACGATTTTAATTCTACATGCTAAGTATTCCAAAGATACCAAATATCAAATTATTTGTTTTTTTTGCTTCTTGAATTATGGGTATTCATTCATATTTCATGCATTTGATGATGGCCCCCTACATTTGAGAAGGCACCAGCACAAAAACAAAAAATGCATATGAAGCTCAAATTCTCAGGATTTCTATCACTCACCATTGCCTACCACCTCACAAAAAAAGTTAAGAAATTTCTGCGATGCACTTAATTTCAGTTGACACGGAATGGCCCTGGTATATAACTGGTACAGTGGTCAGACAGCCTGTAAACTCATGCAGGCTGTCCTCTGTGTACAGTTAGGCATGCTGCAGCATGGTACCCCACCAAATGAGTGACAGGCTCAGCATGCCAACATACTCAAGCTTTGGCACATAGGATGTAATGACTTTCAAGACCAGAGGGTTACAAGCTCATCACTCAATAATCACAAAATAATCTTGCAGCACAAAAATGGTTGTTCTGGGACACTCTGATGTTAAGATGCCTTCTTGATTATGTCAAATTCAAGTATGTTTTTGAGAGTCCTCCAGTGGAAAATTATTAATCTGCTGTTTTCACATCATTTGCATATTTCACTGTTAATTCAATTTCACCGATTACAAAAAAATGACAATTAAGAAAGTAGATTCATCCTTTGCATTAATGTAGTGCAGTATATATTATTCATATCTGAACTGTAGACTAAACTATCTTTAATAAATTGGCTTGGTTCCTCCAGTTTGCTTTATGAATGAAAATAAACACAGCTATGATGCTGATTCCTAACAGCTGCATTCTCTAGAAGGCATACAGTGCATCTGCAGCTGAAGGTTGGAATGCTAAGCTCTGTCAAGGTCTTGGAGCTAAAGATTGGCAACATTCAGTTTTGATTCTCATTTGATGTCATTAGGGCATTTTTGGACAGAAAAGCACAGTGACATCATTTTCACTGCTTTTGCTGGTCAAGCATCTCACTCTTGTGTCCTCTCTCACTTTCTTTAAGCCAATAGCAATAATGCCATCCTTGCCAATTATGGCTGGCGAGCAGGTGGCACCTCACAGGAGGTGGGATAATCCCTATAAAGACTTCTTTTCATTAATAAATCCTTTTAATGTAGCTAGCTGATTGATACATCTTCCAAATCAGACAACTCTCAGATTATGGGATGGCTTAAACATGTAAGGAATAATCCACAACAAGGTGGTCATTAAATGGTTTCAACGCATGATGCGGGGTCGAAGAACCACCCAAAGCGAAGCATGCGCAGAGTGTGTAAAAACCCATTAATAACAACCTCAGAATTGATTATTCGCTTACAGCATGGTCTTTTACCAAAGATAAAAATATAAGCAGGGGTCAATAATATTTTTGGGCCAAAAAATGAAATTCTAAATTAAATTTTCTTTGCTGGCTATAACTACTTCATACTGTTAAGGTGGCTACTGTTTCAACATGGTGTTATTTAAACAATACAGTAATACTTTGTGGACACATCAGGAACTCTCTCACATGCTTCATGGAGGAGCCGTACTCAGCTTCCCTACTGCACAGACTCAGGCTCCAAATTGATCAAATATAGCACTTTTGTTATAGGCTAATTAAGGGACAGACTGCTGTGGGTTATTTGTATAAGCATAGGCATTTTAGCAATATTGCATTGTCGGCTTGTTGTCCATGAATGACTATACAGCAGCTAATTGTAGTTTGATTTAGTGTAGCCAGCAGCCCTGAAAAATATGAAATCATCCCATCATTTTAAAGTAAAAGACGCATTCTACCTAGCTAGCCTATGAACTCACATAGACATGGTTGGTTTGGTAGCTCATTTTTAAGAACGATCAGCTAGGTTTATACACTGCTCAAAAAAATTTATGGAACACTTAATCATCACAGTTTAAGACCAAGTCAGTTAAACTTCAAGGATATCAATCTGTCCATTTAGGAAGCACAAGTGATTGTGAATCAATTTCACCTGCTTTGGTACAAATGAAAGTGACAACAGGTGCAATGGAGATGCAAAAGCAAGACAACCCCCAAAAAGGTAATGGTTTTGCATGTGGTGGCCACAGACAATTGCTCTCTCCTTATCCTTCTTGACTGATTCTTCTCTAGTTTTGTGTTCTGCTAGTTTCCTTGTCACTGCTGGTAGCATGAGGTGGTACCTGTAGCCCAATCAGGTTGCACAGGTAGTCCAGCTCCTCCTGGATGGCAAATCCATACGTGCGGTCGCAAGAAGGTTTCCTGTGTCTCCCAGCACGGTCTCAAGAGCATGGAGGAGATACCAGGAGACCAGCCGTTACACAAAGAGGCCTGGACAGGGCCGTAGAAGGTTATCAACCCAGCAGCAGGACTGGTATCTGCTCCTTTGTGCGAGAAGGAACAGGAGGAGCACTACCAGAGCCCTACAATATGACCTCCAGCAGGCTACTGGTGTGCATGTTTCTGAC
The DNA here is from genome assembly GCF_963514075.1 of Conger conger. NCBI lineage: Eukaryota > Metazoa > Chordata > Actinopteri > Anguilliformes > Congridae > Conger > Conger conger. The sequence goes on from NC_083760.1 coordinate 46,918,052, forward strand.
CAAACTGTCAGAAACAGACTCCATGAGGGTGGCATGAGGGCCCCACTTCCTCTAGTGGGACCTGTGCTCATAGCCCAGCACTGTGCAGCTCGATTGGCATTCGCAAGAGACCACCAGAATTGGTCCGCCATTGGTGCCCTGTTCTCTTCACAGATGAGAGCAGGTTCACACTGAGCACATGTGACAGGCATGAAAGAGTCTGGAGACGCCATGGTGAACGTTATGCTGCCTGTAACATCATCCAGCATGACCGGTTTGGCAGTGGGTCAGTGATGGTCTGGGGAGGCATATGCTTGGACGGTCGCACAGACCTCTACGTCATAGCCAATGGTACCCTGACTGCTGTTAGGTACCAGGATCTAATCCTCAGACTGATTGTCAGACCTTATGCTTGTGCAGTGGGCCCTGGGTTCCTCCTGGTGCAGGACAATGCCCGGCCTCATGTGGCCAGAGTGTGTAGGCAGTTCCTGGATGAGGAAGGCATTGATGTCATTGACTGGCCCTCACGTTCCCCTGACCTAAATCCAATTGAGCACCTATGGGACGTTATGTATCGTATATCCGACGCTGCCAAGTACCGCCACAGACTCTCCAGGAGCTCACTGATGCCCTGATCCAGGTCTAGGAGGAGAACCCCCAGGACACTGCCGACTCATCAGGAGCATGCCCAGACGTTGTCGGAATTGCGTTCAGGCACGCGGGGGCCATACACACTACTGAGTCACATTATGCCAGTGCATTCCTTCTTTTTTAAGAATGTACCAAATTATTGACTTGGCCACTCCTAAAGTTTATTATAGCTGTCTGATGTTTTTTTTGGGGTTTTTTTCAGCCTAATGATGACCTCCTTTACTTGCATCAACACCTCTTTGGACCGCATATTGAGAGTTCCCATGAGCAGCTACCAAATGCCAATTCAACACTTGGAATCAATTCCAGACCTTTTATCAAATAACAAGGGAACAGGCCACCCCTGGCCATGAAAGCTGAAAGTCTACACTTTAATCGTTTCATTTCAAATCCATTGTGGTGGTGTACAGAGGCCACATTTTGTCACTGTCCAAATACTTATGGACCTGACTGTACATTCTGCTTTCTGTTAGCATGTAGTTAGCTCAGTTCGACAGCCAGCAGTCTAAAGTTAGTTAATTTATACTAGTTAGTATGTTTCTTTCCTGCTAAGCAAGTGTGAATGGCCACAAAAACAAATACATGCTAACATCTAGGACATAAGTACTGCCGTTGTAAAAGTTAATTTGGTAAAAAAAAAATGGTTAAATGACATTTGCAAATATGTATGTTACTTGGACTCCTGATGGTGCCGGACAAAGTGCAAATGTGTACCCACATTTGTGAATGTATGCGAGATCATCAGTAGTGTTTATACGTACAACTGTGTAACCTAGCATATAGCGCAAAAGAAACTAGATGACAAACATTATTGTCGCCTATTGCCATCATAGTCTAGATGTTCTGACAAAATTAACTCAATTTAAAACTTGTGATCACATTAACGTAACGTTCCCCTTATTAAGCCAAGTTTTTTGGCTAGGCGAAGAGGGAGCCTCTCATCTTGCAGTTTCTGTAAAAACTACTCCTGCTTTTGTCATCATGTTGTGACTTGTGTACAGCTTTAAATGTACGCACACCAACACAATAGCTCAAGTTGCAGAGTCAAAAAGAGCAGAAACTATGAAAGAATCACACACTTGATATAATGCTCAATAATCAGTTTTAGATTACATTTTAAACCAGGTTGGTTGTTTTCGCCATTATTTTGCGCATGTTCATGATTTGTGCTGGCTATAACTGGTCTTGTTTAAGCATATATAGTAGCCTAGGTTTGTTGAAATAAACAATTATTGATCTGTACCCCAACTTTTCAACCTTCCAAAATTCTCACGTCACACCCCTGCTATAGTCACTCCACTGGCAACCAGTTGCTGCTGGGATGAGATTAAAAGTTCTGACTCTGGCCTATGCTGCAGCCAACAAGATGCCCCGTACCTACCTACCGGACATAATTCAGCCCTACACACCAGCTCAACCACTCCGCTCTGCTGCCACAGGCCGACTTGCTCATCCCAACTGCAGAGCTTCTCCACCCTGGCTCCCTAGTGGTGGAACAACCTCCCCATCCCCATAAGAACTGCTCACTCGCTGCCCATTTTCTGCCGCAGTCTGAAGACACAATGTACCTTAACTCCTGCAGGAGTCCCCTAACCAATTGTCACTTGTTTTTCACCTGTCTATCTTTACCCCGTGTTTTTTTTACTTTAACCTAGGACATTAACCTGTATTTCAGTATTGTAGTTTCTCAAGTAGTAGTTGTCTTGGTATGGTAATTACAGACTTGGCCTATCCATCTTGTGTACTGGACATATGTTCATGGCCTAACAACCAATCCTATATGAGTTGTACCTTGCGTGTTCAGTTGTTTGTTGTATGAACTTCATATGCACGTTTTGTACGTCGCCTTGGATAAAAGTGTCTGCTAAATGAAATGTAATGTAATTATCATGCAATTAGCTTAATTAATGCAATTAATTTGCTGAATAGGGTAGCCTATCCATTCACTCCTGAAAATGGCACAAGTTGCATTTCTTTAGTAAGTCAAGTTTTTATTTTATTTTAACCCTATAAATTCTGCCGCCTTGTGATTGAGTCGTTGATGTCCCAGATTATTGTTGCCTTCATATTTCTATAATATAAACTGCAACATAGCAAAATGGCTATGCCAGATTGTTAAAAAGACTCTCCGCTAGTGAGAACAGTCGTTTAGATGCTTATCAGCGTCTTATTCCCAAAACAGGCCAATAAAACTCCAGCCTCCCCCTCGCCACTCTCACAGTTGCCAACCCTCATCTCGCCACAGACTCAGATAATAAAAGGTATATTCTAACAATCATTGATACTATTTCTCTACATCAAAAAATCATGTTCCAATATAAAAACTAAATATATCATTCAGAAGTGGGTCTCATTTATTAATATTTTCGGAAATGAATTTTGTTTATATAGACTACATAAACTATGTATGCTCCACATAGGACTGGAATAAAAACAGTGTAAAATGTGGAACAGGTAAAACAGAAATGGTTTGATCTAAAACTGGAGGCAAAGTTATACACTTATAGGGGAGACATTGCTGTCTGGGATTATCAAGAAGCAATATATTTTCACTGGCCTGTGCCAGTCCCCAAGAAGCTGAGGACGGAAAGCACCTGTCCATTTTCTGGAAGTGAGCCATGCTTCAATCTTCTATTAAAGCAATACATTTAAATATAATGTAAAGAGAGTCTAATGTTGCCTTCATATCATATTGGAATGACCAAATTACCACCTTCCAATTGGGAAAAACTGTTTACGTCAACCATGGAAATTAGGCAAGGCAAAAAACTAAACTCATTAACAGATGAAGTGCCCACATGCCATGCCACTTTTATACCATGATGTTTGAACGTGAACTCATCGTAATTGTTTGTTATTTCTTCTGTGAGCCTTGGTATTTGAATATGTACTTTTAGTCGTAGGCTAAGTAGGCTACGCCATGCCCCAAATCTTCTAATAGGCTAAAATAGTAGCAATAGCAAAATAGCAAACTTTCTACGTGTTTTATGGAATTTATATTAAACCCCAATTGTTTGCTGGCCCGGGGGTCCCCTGAAGCAGCAGACAGGTACCGGGTGGCCAGAAGGGCTGCAGCTTCGGCAGTCGCTGAAGCAAAAACCCGGGTATGGGAGGAGTTCGGGGAGGCTATGGAGAAGGACTTTCGGTTGGCCTCGAGGAAGTTCTGGCAAACCATCCGACGACTCAGAAAGGGAAAGCAGGGCTTGTCTCAGGCTGTTTTCAGCAGGGGAGGAGAACTGCTGACCCGGACTGGGGATATTGTCGGGCGGTGGAAAGAGCACTTCGAGGAGCTCCTGAACCCGAACAACACGTCCTCTGTGGAAGAGGCAGAGCCTGAAGACTCGGGGGAATCTGCACCTATATCCCTGGCGGAAGTTGCTGAGGTAGTCAAAAAGCTCCTCAGTGGCAAGTCGCCGGGTGTAGATGAGATTCGCCCTGAGATGCTGAAGGCTCTGGACATTGTTGGGCTGTCTTGGCTGACACGCCTCTTCGGTGTCGCGTGGAGATCGGGGACAGTACCTGTAGAGTGGCAGACCGGGGTGGTGGTCCCCATTTTCAAGAAGGGGGACCGGAGGGTGTGCTCCAATTACCGGGGTATCACACTCCTCAGCCTCCCTGGGAAAGCTTACTCTAGGGTACTGGAAAGGAGGCTCCGACCGACGGTCGAACCTTGGATTCAGGAGGAGCAATGTGGCTTCCGTCCTGGCCGTGGAACAGTGGACCAGATCTTTACCTTGGCAGGGTTGCTGGCGGGGTCATGGGAGTTTGCCCATCCAGTCCACATGTGCTTTGTGGACTTGGAGAAGGCTTTCGACTGTGTCCCCCGGGGAACCCTGTGGGGTGTACTGCGGGAGTATGGGGTACCGGGGCCGTTGTTACGAGCCATCAGGTCCCTGTATAACCAAAGTGAGAGCTGTGTCCGCATTCTCGGCACAAAGTCAAGCACGTTTCCGGTGGGTGTTGGACTCCGCCAAGGTTGCCCCTTGTCACCGGTCCTGTTTGTGGTATTCATGGACAGGATCTCAAGGCGCAGCCGAGGTGAGGAGAGTGTCCGGTTTGGTGACCTCAGAATCGCATCTCTGCTTTTTGCGGATGATGTGGTTCTGCTGGCTTCATCGGACCGTGACCTTCAGCACGCACTGGAGCGGTTTGCAGCCGAGTGTGAAGCGGCCGGGATGAGAGTCAGCACCTCCATGTCCGAGGCCATGGTTCTCTGCCGGAAAACGGTGGATTGCTCCCTCCGGGTTGGGAACGAGTCTTTGCCCCAAGTGAAGGAGTTCAAGTATCTCGGGGTCTTGTTCACGAGTGAGGGTAGAAGGGAGCGTGAGATCGACAGGCGGATCGGTGCAGCGTCAGCAGTAATGCGGGCGTTGCACCGGACCGTCGTGGTGAAGAAGGAGCTGAGCCGGAAGGCGAAGCTCTCGATTTACTGGTCGATCTACGTCCCAACCCTCACCTATGGTCACAAGCTTTGGGTAGTGACCGAAAGAACGAGATCGCGTATACAAGCGGCCGAAATGAGCTTCCTCCGTAGGGTGGCCGGGCTCAGCCTTAGAGATAGGGTGAGGAGCTCGGACATCCGGAGGGAGCTCGGAGTAGAGCCGCTGCTCCTTCGCGTCGAAAGGAGCCAATTGAGGTGGTTCGGGCATCTCATCAGGATGCCTCCCGGGCGCCTCCCTTTGGAGGTTTTCCGGGCTCGTCCAACTGGGCGGAGACCCCGAGGGAGACCCAGAGCCCGCTGGAGAGATTATATATCTCTCCTGGCCAGGGAACGCCTCGGGATCCCCCAGGAGGAGCTAGAATGCGTTGCTGGGGAGAGGGACGCCTGGAATACCCGGCTTTGCCTACTGCCCCCGCGACCCGACTCCGGATAAGCGGGTGATGATGGATGGATGGATGGATGGATGTTTGCTGTCTGGCAGCACGGATAGTGCAGTGGGTAGCACTGCCGCCTCACAGCAAGGAGGTCCTGGGTTTGAATCCCGGTCAGCTGGTGCCTCTTTACATGTTCTCTGTGTGTTTGCATGGGTTTCCTCTGGGTACTCCGGTTTCCTCCCACAGTCCAAAGACATGCAGGTTAGGCTGATTGGAGAGTCTAAATTGCTCGTAGGTATGAGTGTGTGAGTGAATGGTGTGTGCCCTGCGATGGACTGGCGACCTGTCCAGGGTTGTATTCCTGCCTTTCGCCAATGTATGCTGGGATAGGCTCCAGTCCCCCCGTTTAGGATAAGCAGATTAACCCCCTGGGGTCTCAATGGCAAAATGAGGAAAACTGGTGACTGTGCCATGCTCTGACATTTGTGTAATTTTAATGAACTTTATATACAGTGATTCCAATGTGTTTAATGTCTTTGTTTTGAGCACAAACTCAACTACAATAATATGGCAACAGTAAGTAGGTTAGAGTCATATGTTGGTTGCAAATTGCTCTAGAATCACACAAAATGTAAACAGTAGTTTTGAACACGCATAGAACTTGAGTAAAAACACACACCAAACAATTGTAACGGAATTTTTGGATCACTGAAACGTGTTCATCTCGGTCTTGGGTATCAAATGATGACAAAATATTGTTGGAAATCCAATTAGAAATATAAAATAAATTACAAAAAGTAGTGTTGTCACTACTATTTTTCAGCAGCAGCTGACAATGGGAGGGCTAATGGCCTTTGTTCAATGAATATTTATGAGGTATGTGGTCCTGCCAGGTAAGTAGGCTTTTCACACCTGGCCTGACCCCTCCCTACCTCTAAGACAAAGCAATACTCAGTGAGCCATTTAGAAGACAGAAACAAATACATTTTCTGATTCAGGAAATTGAATTGAAATCACCACACAAACTACATTAGATTAGATTAGATTCAACTTTATTGTCACTGCCCAAGTCCTATCACAATGAAATACAGTTTGGCATCTAACCAGAAGTGCAAAATAGTGCAAAGAAGATGCCATTCACAAAGACATCAAGGTTTTGCGTGCCATTTTTCGAAACAGTTCCTGTTCAGCTGCAAGCACAGGGGGACATCACAGCTTTTACACTTCCAAGGAGTGCTCAGTTTTTTCCCAGTGTCCATCCTGCAAAGTATGCACATCTTGCGACCATACGATGCCATCTTGCTGGCATCCAGAGTCTGTGTGGCTGTAGGCACAGGCACATGATCACAATTGACCGGTTGAGGGTTTTTTGGTACATACTGTGAGACACCACACAGCTGTGCAGCGAGCTCCTCCACAAAAGCCTTGTGTGTCATTGCATCCTGCTGTCCCAGTGATGACAGTTCTCTGTGCAGAATATATGCATTTGTTGCAGCAATGTCCAAAAAATGAAAAAACAATTTCCGATACCATCTCATGGTTTTGTGCTGTGCTGTGTAATACTGTATCAGTTGATCGGACAGATCAACACCCCCCATGTGTGCATTATAATCGATGATAGGCGAGGGGCATGGAAAGTTCTTGGTAATCCAGAAACCGTCTTGCTTCACCCTCCGTTCAATTGTGTCCCCAGTGAAGGCTGCATGGATTGTGGAGCAGACAGATACCTCTCGTGTGTCCATCCATTTCACAAACACCAGAGGACCCTCCCTTATCCACCTCAGAGCTCCTCTTCTTGACTTCTTAGTCAGAGCATTACAGGCAGTGCGTGGACAGTCCTTTCTGTTGTCCCTATATGTCCCACAAGCACCAAAGTTTTGTTTGTGCAAGTCCCTGAAGAGCTTTGGGCTTGTATAGAAATTGTCCATATACACATTATACCCAGAACCCAAGTAATTACGATTCACAAGTGACATTACAGTGTTATATGATAGCCCTTGTCCTGTCTGAAAGTGGTTCTTTCCTGTGTACACTGCAAAATCCACAGTATATCCATTGCTTGAGTCGCAAAGCACAAACAACTTGAAACCCCACTTTGTTGGCTTTTCTTTCATATACTGTCGCATACCTGTGTTTGCTTTAGTTGCTACCATGCTTTCATCCACTGCAAGGTTCCTGCGAGGATGATAGAAAGCTTGGCAGGCTTGCTGAATTGTCTCCATGAGAGGTTTGACCCGGAAGAGCTTGTCCTGCTGTGGTGTTCCCCGCTTCCTGTCATTTTCTTGGTCCTTGTCTGGATCACTCATGTGTACATTCCAGGAAATAGACCTGTATCTGTCCCTTGACATTATGGTTGCCGGGAATGTGATCGAAAAAATGTTTTCCTTCCGCCAGTAATCTCTGATTTGGTTCAACTTTATCATGCCCATGTAAAATAATAGTCCAATGTACTTGTAGAATTCCTCTACTCCAATGTCAGTCCACTTGTACTTGCTCCCTTTTGCTTTTGCCTTGGCAGCATGTTTGTTCGTGTTGTTGCAGAGTGTCTTGACAGCATCTGTAGAGAAAAATAATTTGAACAAGTCCAGTGGAGTGTGCGTGTGTGCCGGACTCAGTTGCACTCCAGGTGGCCGCGTAGGATGGAAACGCATCACCGGTGGAGCCACATCAGCAACATTCTCCGTTTCCCATGACAGCACTGGTGGAGCTTGTGAGCTTGGTGGAGGCCCGCTGCGACGCCTGCGTGGCTTTTTCGCTGGGGGTGAACTCGGCTGTGTTTCCCGATCAGCATCTCTGTAAAGATAAATAAAAAAACGATATAATACAAGCTATAAATTATGCTGAAACCACATTAGCTGAAATTTAATTAGCATCACATATGTACTGTTTTGAGATGCAATGGTAAGAGTGTTGTGGATTTTACAAACCCGCATTACTGAATATTCAGACGAACACAGAGAAGTTGCAATACAGCACATTTGAAATACACACGCAAGAAAAAACTTTATCTTTACTAATAAAAACTAATGCTAATAATACAAGCTATAAATTATACTGAAACCACATTAGCTAAAATTTAATTAGCATCACGTATGTACTGTTTTGAGATACAATGGTTAGAGTGTTGGATTTTACAAACCCGCATTACTGAATATTCAGACGAACACAGAGAAGTTGCAATACAGCACATTTGAAATACACACGCAAGAAATGCACTTACTCATGCAGTTCTTCCTCAGCTGGTGGTGTAATACTACTAATTTGTGTTTCTTCTGCATCTTCATCTCTGAAAATAAAATAAAAACAAAATTGTTTGGAAACGTAACATAGTTACATCATAAAGCCTACAAACAAAGAGGCCTCCTTACCGAGTACCCTACGTCTAAGACAAAAACGCAGTGGTATTATTTTGAGTGGAAATTTACGAATGCGCGTTACTGAATATTCAGACGAACAGAGAGAAGTTGCAATACAGCACACGTATTTACCAATATGATAGTAAGAAATGCACTTACTCATGCAGTTCATCCTCAGCAGTGTCCTCAGCTGGATCCTTTCGCAGTTCGAAATGGCATCGCTCTTCGTCAGTGTCCCCTTCAGTGTCGGTACCAGATGAGTTGTTCGCATCTTCTTCATCTCCGCTCTCCCACAAGGCATGCAAAACCTGAAGTCCAGTCATTCGTGCCATTTTTCGTAATGAAACGTGTTCCGTGATGAAAAATGTTTACCTCAAATGAAGTAAATAGCCTCTGCTTCTGTATGTCATTTTATCATGCTTTACAGTAGGCGTTTTCGCACATGGCATCGCCCCTCCCCAACCGGAGTGTAATTATCACCTCATTTCAATGTGAATGAAATGGGCCGGAATTCGCACGAACGAAACTCGCATATTCATGAGTAAAGATTAAGAAATCGCAGTGGTTTTATTCATCTATTTTCAAACGTTTTAAAACAATTCATATTATGTGTCAATCGGTTCATTACGAAGTCAAGATTCTAAGGTTTCTGTCAATATGTTCATTGCATATGTATGGTAAAATCTCACAAAGTTAATCATCCAAATAGAAAAGAAAGTTGATTTGATCTTGCCCTTGTCGCCAGCGACGATGCCGACCCCAGAGGGTTAAGATAATGGATGGATGGATGGATGTTTGCTGTGTGTGGTCTGATTACAGATGAAGGTCAGCTGCGTGTCTTTCTATTTAAGTCCCGCTTCTCTTTCAGTCGGGGCTTGTTTGTTATATTTTTCCAATCCCCATAGCACATTGTTTTTATTTCTCATTTGTGCACTATGTGAGGTGTGTGAGTTACAAGTCTCAGTTACTTGTGACTCTTAGGGGAGTGAGGACAGTCTGTCACACATTCACCTTCACCTTTAATTTTCTGCAGAAATGGTAGACAAATGATAGTTGGAGGACAGGATTCCTCTGGGAATTGAGACCCTGTCAGATTTGTCCTTCTGTCTAGGCCAGGGGTCAGCAAGCTTTACAATCAAAAAGAGTCATTTTTGGTCAAAAAAATCTGTCTGAAGCCGCAAAACATATTTGAGCCTTATAATGAAGGTAACACAGCCTATTAAGTCTAAATTAGCCTATCAACATTACTAATAGGTGTACATGAGCATTCATTAAAATGTTTTACCACATGTGACTACAACTTTAACTTTGCGTTTCCATTACAATAATACCATGTTTTGTTTTGCCTTTCAGCAATATTAACTCAATTATTTCTTACAGCGGCCCATCAGAGTTCACATACCTGCATAGCAGCACTGTCTGCTCAATATAGTTCACCTTGTTTGACTCATCGCAGGTAATTGAGTATGCTGGAGCTCAATTGATGTCCTCAATTTGCTGATTGGCGATGTTTGTTGCCAATTTCATGGCATATTGAGAGGCATATTTTCTATCTATCTTTTGTATTTGAAGTCTGAGAAAAGATGCTCTGATATTTTATTGAACGACTCTTTCATGTATTCACCATTAGTGAATGGCTTTTCTTGCCTTACTATCTCCTGAGCTGCCACAAACTAGCAGTAGTGGAGTTTGGAGATTTTATGAAAGTACATTTGCTCTTCTCTGCTTTCCGTAGCAGTTCTAAAGTTGCTCTTCCTCTCATCCCCAGCCAGATACTTTTCGGCAAACGCAGTGTGCTTGTTCTTCAATATAACTATTTTTGTTGTTTGCTAATTTCTTGCCACAGATGAAGCATACTGGTAATCCAGCAGCGTTGCCAGTAAAAGCAAACAAATCTGTCCACGCACTATTAAATTCCTCAAGACTAGCCATTTATGTGTATACATCCATGCTAACCACCGCTATTGAGGTTTGGCAAATTTAAGAGGAAAACTTGCCGAGTGGTAGACGTAGGCTATGATGCACATTTTAGTTGACTAAATATATATATATACGCTACCTTTGTCAAGTAAGGAGCTATAGGCTGAGTGAATGGTGGATGGTTGCTGAGGCCCACTTGTAATTCAAAAGACTTTTTATAACTTGGGGCAAGAGTAAGGGAGAAGACAATGTTCACCCTCTCCGTTTGTGGAAATTATTCTTGGCGCAGCTGTGTGTCTGTTTCCTGTAGTGTGTGGTTTCCAAGTTTGTATGTTTGCTTTAGTATAAAGAGGTCTTTCTTTTTGCCACTTTCAAAACTCATTGTTTTCGTTTTCATCAGATTATGTATGTTATCATACGTATAACACTAAGTCTCAATTTACCGCTATCTGAGGTAGCATTCTTATTGGTGAGTACCTTGGATAGTTTCTTCTTCCTCTGGATGTGGGCAGCCTGTAGCGTAAATAACTGGGATAAGCAAGGTCGGTGGTTCTAATCCTGGTGTAGCTACAATAAGATCTGCACAGCCGTTGGGCCCTTGAGCAAGGCCCTTAACCCTGCAGGGGAGGATTGTCTCCTGCTTAGTCTAACTGTATGTTGCTCTGGATAAGAGTGTCTGCCAAAATGCCAATCATGTAATGTATCCCTTGTCTCTAGGAATGCCCCTAGAAAATATTTGTGGTTATCTTCCTTCTTTTGGGTAACTTTTAGAACCCAACTTGGTCCCGTTTGGTCCTCCGACCCCGATCCCTTACAGCACTTGCCTGGCTTGAAGTTTGGTGGTACAGCCGTTTTCATATTGCTTTTACTTTGTGTATATTCTGATATTGTACTTTTGTAAATAGTTTCATGTTTATTTTCCTCCTAGTAAAGTTAGTAAAACACACGTAAATGTAAATTTTCTTTACATTTTGTATGAAAAAAGTTTTAATAGTAAAATAAGCTTTTCTGACCATTCATGTGTTTGGACAAAAAGATATGCAGTTGTTTTGTATTTGGAGAGATTCGGGGACACTTGAGGTCATCTGGGTGCAGTTTTGTGAAAGCTTGTTGGATTTGAAAGCTTATCTGTACCAAATTTTGTATACAAGTTTACATCAAGTTTGTGCAGGGGGCAGTAGTTTTGGGTTGGTCCTTGACTTAGAAATTGAGATATTCTGTGCTAATCTATAAAGACACAACTTGTTTTATATTTCTTTTGTATTTTAATGTATATTTTGTGTACAATGTATGTACATGCCCTCACATTTTTTCTGTCTCAAATTTCTGAATGATACAAGCCTCCTCCTCTTTTTTTTCATGGTCTCCAACCATGTGTGTACAGTAAATCTTTAAAAAAATATTTACACTTTTATGGGACTAGTACAACATTTGTTGAAATTGCCCTCTAGGGGGGCATGTGTTTTGCCCCCTTAGAGGGCAAGGAAATGGTTAAAAGTACATGTATTTAGGAAGAGCCATGGAAGGAGGAGGGTATTTCATTCATTGTGTTGCAATAATTTTAAAATATAAACACCAAACTGGCGTGGCCTCCTGCCATGTTAATGCAGCAAGTAATAACACTATGACAATCGTGACATTTACAAAAATCTAACTTTTATTCATAATACTGTAAATAGGTGTATGAATATGAATAAGGTATAAATACAACAGTGTTTAAGCATGAGAGTGCATGAGGTAGAAGCTTCCCCAGAGACTGGCACGAGAATATTACTATATTCTGAGTGCCTAGTTAAGCATGAATCTTCCAGGGAACAGGACATGTAATGTATTTTGCATTATCATCACAAAACCCCATTATCTTGTTAAAGAGGTAGGTACAGTCCTGGTGGTCCTTGAGCAGGCAGTCCACATTTGTGAGGCACAGCACTTACATCTCTAAGCAGCTGAAATCTAACCTCTTCTGAACTGAAGTGCTCTTTGGTCACAACAACACCAGGCTCCTTGGCATCAAATCTGCAATAGAATAAAAGAAATGTGAGCATAAAATGTGCAAGTTCAACTCCATTATTATAATTCTACTCCAATAATAGTATAACAAAGAGAATAGTCACCAAAAGTGCTTGTTCTTGCTCTACACTCCCATTTTCTGTCCCAACCTCTGAGGGATGTTGACTCCAACAACTGTGCTGTATTTCACCACTATAGCAATCTCTTCAAACATGTTGACTCTGGTCCTCCTGAAGCGCTGTTTCACCGAATGAAAACACCAGTCAGGCACAAATTTAGTATGACCTGCAATGATAAAGTGGAGCCCCAAACTGTGGTGGCGCTTGTGAATTGTGTACCTGTTCATATTCTGGCCACTACAGTTGTCACAGTGCAGGTCCACCTCTGTCTTTCCAAGGCCATAGTCTCTGAATAAGTAGTGCAGGTAGCTTATGATAGCGTTACTTCCTTTGCTGACTGCTATACCCTCATCCACCAGGTAGTTGACCTATTGGGGTATTCCCTCACAGCAAACACAAAACAGCTCACACTTGCGAGGAGTCAAAAGGTACATTGGTCCAGGCTGAAGGGGATCAAATGGAAAGTCTATGGAGAGAATATAAGTAAACACAAACAGCATATTTCACATTTCACCATAAATCTTTATGTTCCCATAGTAAAATGTTGAAATCTCCCTTATCATAGCGTTAAAGACAGAATGTTGTAATGAGTGCCCATCAATATTGTTGTTAAGTGCCCATTACTACAAGTATTTCTAATCCTTTGTGTTAATCTGCCTATTCACAACCATCTATAGAATTGAAAGAGGGTAATCAGCCACAATTCAGTTGATTCTTTCTTCATCCAAATATTAGAGTAGATGAAGACATTGTATCAGACATTAATTAGTTACCTGTTGAGCAAATTCAAAACTGTAGTGTGTCTTAATCTGTCTGCTTGCTGGATGAACATGGCCTCCCAAAGAAAAGTGTAAATCCTTGAAGGTTGTCTTATAGTTTTCAATCATTGCCATCTCAGGGGCCACAAGCTGCAAATGCTGTTCTTGTGTCTTTAGTTTAGCACTTTTCACAGCCTCTATTAGGTTGGCACTTCTGTATACCTGAAGAAAAAAAAAACATTTACATTTTACATTTACATTTTAGTCATTTGGCAGACGCTTTTAATCCAAAGCGACTTACAAGTGCATAGGTTCTACCACAAGTCAAAGCATCACATCCAGAACTAGAAAAATACACCTGGACTGCTGTTCTAAACATATAGTCGTCATCATAAGTGCAATTTTTTTTTTTTTTTTTTTTTTTTTTTTTTGGGGGGGGGGGGGGGGGCGGGGTAAATCAGGAGGGGGGACTAAGGTAGAGTTTGAACAGGTGTGTTTTGAGTCTGCGTCGAAATAGGGGGAGGGATTCTGCTGTCCTGACAGTGGTAGGCAAGTCATTCCACCACTGAGGAACCAGAACGGAAAACAGGCGTGAACGTGCAGCTCGACCGCCAGGTGCCCGTAGCGAGGGAATCGTAAGGCGACCAGAGCTGGCAGACCGGAGTGGTCTAGCTGGGGAGTAGGGAGTGATCAGGGATTGTATGTAATGTGGGGCAGTCCCCTTAGCAGCCTGAAATGCCAACACTAGGGCCTTGAATCGGATGCGTGCGGCAATAGGAAGCCAGTGGAGGCCAATGAGAAGCGGGGTGACATGAGCCGACCTGGGCTGACTGGTGATCAAGCGGGCTGCAGCATTCTGGACCAGCTGGAGGGGCTTGATGGCGCACGCTGGGAGGCCGGCTAGGAGGGAGTTGCAGTAATCCAGGCGGGAAATGACGAGCGCCTGGACTAGGAGCTGGGTGGCTTTCTCCGTCAGGAGATGACGGATGCGGCGTATATTAAACAGAAAGAACCTGCAGGTTCTGGCAGTGGAGGATACTTGTGGAGCCAGGGAGAGGCAGTTATCAAGAGTCACCCCAAGATTCTTTGCCGTACGGGAGGAGGAAACTACAAAGTCCTCCACAGTCAGTGAGAGGTCGATTGACGGAGAGGACTTAGCAGGGATGTAGAGAAGCTCAGTTTTGGCAAGGTTGAGCTTCAGGTGATGGGAAGTCATCCATGCAGAGATATCAGCCAAGCAGGCAGAGATCTGTGTGGTGATTTGGGTGTCAGGGGGGAAGGAAATGAAGAGTTGGGTGTCATCAGCGTAGGAGTGATAAGAGAAGCCGTGGGAAGAGATAACAGAACCAAGAGACATGGTGTATAGCGAGAAGAGGAGAGGCCCAAGAACCGAGCCCTGCGGGACTCCAGTTCGTAGGGGTTGAGGGTCGGAGAGTGCGCCCCTCCAAGTCACCTGGTAGGAGCGACCAGAGAGGTAGGAGGAAAACCAAGCGAGTGCAGAACCCGTGACACCCATCCCAGCCAGCGATGAGAGCAGAATCTCATGGTTGACTGTATCGAAGGCGGCCGACAGGTCGAGGAAGATGAGGACAGAGGAGAGGGATTTTGCTTTAGCAGAGTGGAGTGCCTCAGTGACCGCGAGCAGGGCGGTTTCAGTGGAGTGGCCACTCTTGAAGCCAGACTGGTTGGGGTCATGGAGATTGTTGTGGAGAAGATAGGTGGACAGTTGGGAGCAGACCGCCCGTTCCAGGGTTTTAGCGAGAAAGGGAAGAAGAGAGACAGGCCGGTAGTTGTTCAGGGCAGAGGGATCGAGAGTAGGTTTTTTGAGGAGGGGAGTGACTCTGGCCCTCTTCAGGGAAGAGGGCATGGTGCCGGAAGAGAGGGAGGTGTTGATTAGAGAGGAGAGAAAAGGGAGAATGTCCTCAGATATAGATTGTAGGAGGGGAGAGGGGATGGGGTCAAGAGGACAGGTGGTTGGGCGGTGGGAAGTAAGGAGTTTCAGCGTGTCGGCATCAGAGAGGGGAGAAAAGGAGGTTAGGGAGTTGGGGAGGGTAGGAGGGTCAGCAGGGGTGGAGGGTTGGGAGAAGGAATTGCGAATAGCATCGACCTTCTTTTCAAAGAAGGAGACAAAGTCATCAGGTGTGAGTGATGAGGGGGGTGGGGGGGGAGGGGGGGCCAGAAGAGAGGAGAAAGTTGAAAACAGTTTGCGGGGATTAGAGGCGGCTGCGTTAATTTTCGAGTGAAAGAAGGAAGATTTAGCTAGAGAGACAGAGGAATGGAAAGATGATAAGAGGGCATGGAAGGAAGCCATATCACTGGGGAGACAGGACCTTTTCCATTTTCTCTCCGCCGCCCGCAGTTCGGTTCGGACAGCTCGTAGAGCATCAGAAAGCCAGGGACTGGGGGGGGAGGCCCGAGCTAGTTTGGTGGTGAGGGGACACAGAGAGTCAAAGGAAGATGAGAGGGAGGACATGAGAGTTGTAGCCGCATCATCGGTAGACAGTCGAGAGAAAGACTCCACAGATGGTAGGGAGGAGAGGATTGTAGATGAGAGGGTGGAGGAAGACAGGTGGCGTAGGTTCCGTCGACAGGTGACAGTGGATGGTGGGAGAGATGGATGGGTGTTAGAGGAGAGTGGAAGAGAGAAAGAGATGAAGGAGTGGTCAGATATATGGAGTGGTGTTACAGAGAGGTTGGTTGTTGTGCAGCTCCTTGTGAAGATGAGGTCAAGAAGGTTGCCTGCTTTGTGGGTGGGAGGGGAAAGAGTGAGGGTAAGGTCGAAAGAAGAGAGGAGGGAGAGAAAGGTAGACTGGGTGGACTCTGAGTTGAGGTTGAAGTCACCCAGGAGGATCAGGGGGGTGTCATTGACAGGTGAGGAGCTGAGGAGGATGTCCATCTCATCCAAAAAGTTCCCCAGAGGACCCGGGGGGCGATAAACAACAATGATAAACAGTTTGCACGGCAGAGTAACAGAAACCGCATGAAATTCAAAAGAGGAGAAGGAGAGGGATGAGGAGAAGACACTAGATCTCCATGAGGATGAGATTAGGAGACCTGTGCCACCTCCTCTGCCAGAGGATCTGGGTGTGTGGGAAAAAGAGAAGGCAGAGGAAAGGGCAGCCGGGGTGGCCGTGTTCTCTGGTGAGAGCCACGTTTCAGTTAAAGCAAGAAAGTCAAGGTTGAGGTGGGAGGCATAGGCAGATATGAAGTCTGCTTTCTGGACGGCGGACTGGCAGTTCCAGAGGCCACCAGCCACACAGAGATCAATACCAGGGGATCTGGGAGGAAAGATGAGGTTAGAGATATTCTGCCCATGTTGGCGGGAGGCGAACCTCCTACCTGACTGGGACCTGGGGAGAGGAGAGAGGACAGGGATGGGAAGGAAACACATGGAGGGAACTAGGGAGGACAAGGGGAATACTACACAGTGGAATGAGGGCAGGCAGCAAAAACAAAATCAAACATCAGGCTCTCGGACAGCCTCGATGGACACCTGTAGATAGACACCCTCGACTTTGTACACCTGCGACTTCGTACGCCGAGGCAAGTAGCCGAGGCTGCCGCACACAGCTGCCGCTGGTGCGCTACACAACTGCTTAAATAACACTGACGCTGAATACAGAAAATGCAACCAACCCACAGCAGAACACTAATGCACACTGAAGTGAGTTCAGGTGTGCCAGTAATTATACCCTGAGCAGGGTGCAAAGTATTGGCTCCTCCTACAACAAAAGCTGTGGCCTGCCAGCCAGTAAAACAATAGCCTAACTTAATAGCCTAGCTTACCTGAGAGAAACAAACACCTAACCCAGTTTCACTGAATCTAAATAGACACCACTTGTAATAGCTAACAAACAAACAAGTACACAACAGAACACTATAATGACAACTAAACTGAATTTAGAATCAGCAAGCAAACAAATAATACTTAACTAATCCAGGAGAAAATGCAACCAACCCACAGCAGAACACTAATGCACACTGAAGTGAGTTCAGGTGTGCCAGTAATTATACCCTGAGCAGGGTGCAAAGTATTGGCTCCTCCTACAACAAAAGCTGTGGCCTGCCAGCCAGTAAAACAATAGCCTAACTTAATAGCCTAGCTTACCTGAGAGAAACAAACACCTAACCCAGTTTCACTGAATCTAAATAGACACCACTTGTAATAGCTAACAAACAAACAAGTACACAACAGAACACTATAATGACAACTAAACTGAATTTAGAATCAGCAAGCAAACAAATAATACTTAACTAATCCAGGAGAAAATGCAACCAACCCACAGCAGAACACTAATGCACACTGAAGTGAGTTCAGGTGTGCCAGTAATTATACCCTGAGCAGGGTGCAAAGTATTGGCTCCTCCTACAACAAAAGCTGTGGCCTGCCAGCCAGTAAAACAATAGCCTAACTTAATAGCCTAGCTTACCTGAGAGAAACAAACACCTAACCCAGTTTCACTGAATCTAAATAGACACCACTTGTAATAGCTAACAAACAAACAAGTACACAACAGAACACTATAATGACAACTAAACTGAATTTAGAATCAGCAAGCAAACAAATAATACTTAACTAATCCAGGAGAAAATGCAACCAACCCACAGCAGAACACTAATGCACACTGAAGTGAGTTCAGGTGTGCCAGTAATTATACCCTGAGCAGGGTGCAAAGTATTGGCTCCTCCTACAACAAAAGCTGTGGCCTGCCAGCCAGTAAAACAATAGCCTAACTTAATAGCCTAGCTTACCTGAGAGAAACAAACACCTAACCCAGTTTCACTGAATCTAAATAGACACCACTTGTAATAGCTAACAAACAAACAAGTACACAACAGAACACTATAATGACAACTAAACTGAATTTAGAATCAGCAAGCAAACAAATAATACTTAACTAATCCAGGAGAAAATGCAACCAACCCACAGCAGAACACTAATGCACACTGAAGTGAGTTCAGGTGTGCCAGTAATTATACCCTGAGCAGGGTGCAAAGTATTGGCTCCTCCTACAACAAAAGCTGTGGCCTGCCAGCCAGTAAAACAATAGCCTAACTTAATAGCCTAGCTTACCTGAGAGAAACAAACACCTAACCCAGTTTCACTGAATCTAAATAGACACCACTTGTAATAGCTAACAAACAAACAAGTACACAACAGAACACTATAATGACAACTAAACTGAATTTAGAATCAGCAAGCAAACAAATAATACTTAACTAATCCAGGAGAAAATGCAACCAACCCACAGCAGAACACTAATGCACACTGAAGTGAGTTCAGGTGTGCCAGTAATTATACCCTGAGCAGGGTGCAAAGTATTGGCTCCTCCTACAACAAAAGCTGTGGCCTGCCAGCCAGTAAAACAATAGCCTAACTTAATAGCCTAGCTTACCTGAGAGAAACAAACACCTAACCCAGTTTCACTGAATCTAAATAGACACCACTTGTAATAGCTAACAAACAAACAAGTACACAACAGAACACTATAATGACAACTAAACTGAATTTAGAATCAGCAAGCAAACAAATAATACTTAACTAATCCAGGAGAAAATGCAACCAACCCACAGCAGAACACTAATGCACACTGAAGTGAGTTCAGGTGTGCCAGTAATTATACCCTGAGCAGGGTGCAAAGTATTGGCTCCTCCTACAACAAAAGCTGTGGCCTGCCAGCCAGTAAAACAATAGCCTAACTTAATAGCCTAGCTTACCTGAGAGAAACAAACACCTAACCCAGTTTCACTGAATCTAAATAGACACCACTTGTAATAGCTAACAAACAAACAAGTACACAACAGAACACTATAATGACAACTAAACTGAATTTAGAATCAGCAAGCAAACAAATAATACTTAACTAATCCAGGAGAAAATGCAACCAACCCACAGCAGAACACTAATGCACACTGAAGTGAGTTCAGGTGTGCCAGTAATTATACCCTGAGCAGGGTGCAAAGTATTGGCTCCTCCTACAACAAAAGCTGTGGCCTGCCAGCCAGTAAAACAATAGCCTAACTTAATAGCCTAGCTTACCTGAGAGAAACAAACACCTAACCCAGTTTCACTGAATCTAAATAGACACCACTTGTAATAGCTAACAAACAAACAAGTACACAACAGAACACTATAATGACAACTAAACTGAATTTAGAATCAGCAAGCAAACAAATAATACTTAACTAATCCAGGAGAAAATGCAACCAACCCACAGCAGAACACTAATGCACACTGAAGTGAGTTCAGGTGTGCCAGTAATTATACCCTGAGCAGGGTGCAAAGTATTGGCTCCTCCTACAACAAAAGCTGTGGCCTGCCAGCCAGTAAAACAATAGCCTAACTTAATAGCCTAGCTTACCTGAGAGAAACAAACACCTAACCCAGTTTCACTGAATCTAAATAGACACCACTTGTAATAGCTAACAAACAAACAAGTACACAACAGAACACTATAATGACAACTAAACTGAATTTAGAATCAGCAAGCAAACAAATAATACTTAACTAATCCAGGAGAAAATGAGAAAAAAAGGTTGCCATTATCCAACAGCACAGCTGCAGATATTGGGAGATAAACACCATGATATACAAAAAGAACAACATATTCCATACCTGATATGTTTCTCTGACATTGCCTGCACATGTCTGACATTGGTTTGGTGTATCCCGTACAATTGACTGCGCTATGATACAATCTTCACGGTGCTTCACATTTGTGTTTATACATGATAATTATGTAATTCATCAAGTAGACTTATTTACTCCTTTGATTATAAGCAATTTGGAAGGTTTGCATATCTGTAACCAATACTGATGTTTTTCATGAAAGGAGATACATTTTTCTTCATGTCCAGAGTTCACATGAAAGTTTGATTTCCATGTATACAGTGACCACATTGCTGCATATGTCAATGAGGTGAAAGGGACCAGGATAAACTAGAACCTTTATCCACCTTTATTGCACAAAACCTGCAAAACTAAGCCTTGGCAGTTGTGTATGTTTGTAAGGCAGACCACCCATATAACATGTTTGAATTTGCATTAAACCTGTGTAATGCTGTGGGTGTATAATTTTCTTCTCACAGCTATTGCAATTACACACCAATATAAAAACACATCTTAAGCTGTAGCACCTCTGGTTTGCTGACCTTTGGAAGGTTTATAAAACAGAGACAGCCCCTGGCCTGTCATATCAGCTAGACAAATGTGGCGCCTCACTTCAAGACAGGAAGCAACACCACAGCCAATGACAAGCATAAATAAATTCAGAGGATATCATGTCCAGACACTACAACACAAAGATCCAGCAGCTATCTGGTATTTCTAAAATTGTAGTTTCATTAGAATCCACTGACACTTCCATTTCTTTGTTTGTTTTTACAACTTTCATGGTAAATAAAAAAAATGTGTGTCTAAGCTGGCATCTTAAGATGAAAGAGGCCCTATCTTCAAGCAGAATACAAAAACTTTATTAAATCAGACCGATAAAAACATGTGACCACTTTATTAGACAGACCTGTACATCAGCTTGTTAATACAAATATATAACCAGGCAATCCTCTAGCAGCAAGTTGCAAAGTGTGTAAAAGCATGCATATATGGTCAAGAGTTTTTGTTCAGACCAAACATCAGAATGGGGAAGAAATGTGATCTACTGTACTGTAAGAGACTGACCGTGGAATGATTATTGGCGGCAGATGACATGGTTTGAGTAGCTCAGAAACACGAGGTATACAGAAGAGCATCTCCGAAAACATAGCACGTCAAACCTTGAAATGGATGGGTGACAGTAGCAGAAGACCAATAATTCTAATAAAGTGATCACTGAGTGTGCTTTGGCATATCTGAAAATTGATACAATGTTTTTTTAAAGTTATTTCCCCTGAAATAACGATGCAACATTGAAGGCTTATCTTTGAACATAATATGGGAATCTGTTTTCATGTTACTTATTTTCAATATAGTCTGTAGGCTGAGATGTTCTGCTGATACAGTATATATGAGGTATTAAAATAGTATTTAAATTATACCCCATCGGGGACAGTGAGAAGCAAACAGCTTTTGCAACAAATACTAATAATGCAATGATACGGTTATAATATGCCCCTAAACATTGAAATATGTGATTAAAGTGTAAACCTCATAAGAAATTATGGGACCTGGCATCCATTTTTTCCCCATTTTCTCGCAATTTTGTTGCCAATTGTACCCTGTTTATTTCAATCACCCATGTTAGTTGAGGAAACACAGCTCTGACCCCATCCCCCGGCAACCGGAAAGAGATTGACACGCCTTCTTCAAGCCGCATCGCCTCGAGCCCTGGGCCGTGATTCTGAGGCGATCAGGGTGCTTTTTTGTATGCTCCGATCCTCCCTGCCCTCGGAGCAGCAGGCCAATTATGCCACTCCCTTGTGTGCAGGTCGTACTCGGCCTTGGCAGGACCGGGGCACGAACCCCAGTCCTCTATATGCAACTGCATCGAACTGATGCCTGCATCAAGGTCCGATGCCTTAGCCTTAGCCACACTTCTGGAATCCATTTTAAGTAGATGAAAATATAATTGCTTTGCAATTTGATAAGAAACATTGATAGAAATGAAGTGACACCGCATTCTACCAACAAGGAATTCATAAAACTGATAAAAATCAGTCACAAGGGTCTGAGTTCCTGTCAATAAAAAACAGTTCAGAGATTTTTTATACTATTGGGCAATCAAACATTGAGCCATTCTTCTCTCTGCTGCTACAAATAATGTAACTCTTCTGCTTTACTTGGTGCTTGGGGCCTTGTCAAAATATGACAAAGAATATCACCTTTTTCTTGGGGTGAGTGCTTTAATTAAAGTCTAGCTTTAAGCCTTACCACATCAGTACAAATGTCTGTTGAAAGTTCACTGCTTACTGGAAGTCCAACAATAGAAATGTATTGTTTTACAACAGGCATTGTTTAAACAAATTCTATTGGATGAGAGCCATTTTAATTAATTTTAATCAGTGGGGCTGTGCCATTATTGTGTTTGCTATCCCATTTCTTTAATTGGACTGGCATTGGTACTTTAATATTCTCTATTTTGACCAAGGTCAGACATAAGGCTTTTTTTTGACAATTCCTATGGCGACTGCAGAATTATATGCAGAATTCTTGGTTTAGATTGCCTCCGTGGTAGTTTTCTGTTTAGCACACACAAATGAATAATTACATTCACAAAATGTGTTATACCACAAAATAATGAATCAACTTTTTTATTGTGTGCATAATCATTCATAGATGGAAAGCTTCTGCCATATACAAGAACTAAGGCATAACATACAGTATGTAGCATACTATACAGTGGGGGCAATAATTATTTGATCCCTTGCTGATTTTGTAGGTTTGCCCACTTACAAAGAATGGAACTTGTAGAATTTTATTCATAGGTACATTTTAACAATAATAACAACATCATATAAATTTTATTAATTTATTATCGTATTTTTGCATGAAATAAGTATTTGATCCCCTACCAATCAGCAATAATTTTGGCTCCCACAGACAAGTTAGTTTTCCATTAAGAAGCACTCCTAATCTCAACTCATTACCCAAAACACATGTGTCAACTCGTTACATCGTTATGTAGCTGTATAAAAGACACCTGTCCACACAATCAATCAGATTCCAACGTTTCCACCATGGGCAAGACAAAGGAGCTGTCTAAGGACATCAGGGACAAAATTGTAGACCTGCACAAGGCTGGGGATGGGCTACAAGAAAATAAGCAAGCAGCTTGGTGAGAAGTTTACAACTGTTGGAGCAATTATTAGAAAATGGAAGAAACACAAAGTCACCGGCAATCTCCCTCGGTCTGGGGCTCCACGCAAGATCTCGCCTCGTGGGATATCAATGATCATGAGAAAGGTCAGGGATCAGCCCAGTACTACACAGGAGGAGCTTGTTAATGACCTGAAGGCAGTTGGGACCACAGTCATGAAGAGGACCATCAGTAACACACTACACCGTGAAGGATTAAAATCCTGCTGCGCGCGCAAGGTTCCTCTGCTGAAGAAGGCACATGTACAGGCCCGTCAGAAGATTGCCAAAGAACACCTGGATGATCCAGAGGAGGCTTGGGAGAAGGTGATGTGGTCAGATGAGACCAAAATAGAGCTATCTGGCATCAACTTGACTCGCCGTGTTTGGAGGAAGAGAAATGCTGAGTACAACCCCAAGAACACCATCCCCACTGTGAAGCATGGAGGTGGAAACATTATGCTTTGGGGGTGTTTCTCAGCTAAGGGGACAGGACGACTTCACCGTATCGAGGGGAGGATGAATGGAGCCATGTACCAGGAAATTTTGGGCGACAACCTCCTTCCCTCAGTGAGATTACTGAAAATGGGTCGTGGATGGGTCTTCCAACATGACAATGACCAAAAACATAGGGCCAAGGCAACAGAGGAGTGGCTCAAAAAGAAGCATATTAAAGTCCTGGAGTGGCCTAGCCAGTCTCCAGACCTAAATCCCATCGAAAATCTGTGGAGGGAGCTGAAGCTTTGAGTTGCCAAGCGACAGCCTTGGAACCTTAAGGATTTGGAGAGGATCTGCAAAGAGGAGTGGACCAAAATCCCTCCCAAGATCTGTGCAAACCTGGTGAAAAACTACAGCAAACGTCAGACCTCTGTGCTTGCCAACCACCAAGTAATAAGTCCTATTGTTCTATGGATCAAATACTTATTTAATGTGAAAATATATTAAATTTATTAAATTTATATGATGCTGTTATTGTGGATTATTTTGTGATATTCTGTCTCTCAATGTTAAAATGTACCTATGATTAAAATTCTGCACAGTTCCATTCTTTGTAAGTGGGCAAACCTACAAAATCAGCAAGGGATCAAATAATTATTGTTCCCACTGTATATGGGAGACAATGAATATTGGCAAGTGTGCATCCTGTTGAAAACAAAATGCATTGGCAAGCTTGATTGGAAAGTGTTTACTTCGTTCCTTCTTGCCAAAGGATGATTGCCATCTGATTCAACATTTTCAGGTCTCTGTAGAGGGGTATTGTGACTAGAGGGGCTAAGTGATAGTTACACACATTTCACGGCACAAGTTTTTACTCGGGAAATGGAGATAAGAACCTCTGGACCTTGGATTTGGGAGAAGGAGATATGTGTGTGTTTGCGTACACTGAATAATATCAATTTTCTCTTACAGAGTACATGCCCTCCTGATGGCACATAATATCTAACATGGAGTTACCATTCTGTTGCTCTTTCCAAGTGCAATGCTCATGCATGACAGCAATACCACAACAGAGGAGACCATTCATTCTGACCAAATCCCCAACTCTATTTGCAGAAATGAAGCCCCAAACTTGCAAGGAACCTCCACCATGCTTCACTGTTGCGTGCACAAGCTGTTTTTCCATTTTTCTGCACTGAAACTAGGTGGAACAATTATTCACGACATGGTATCATATTGGTTGGATATGAAACCTGAGATTCAGATTGGCTGTTGACTGGCAATGCTAGTGGAAAGTTAAGCCATGGGCAACTTTTTCGGCCAACTTTCGTTGTTCAGTTGCCCAGTTGCTCATGTTGCTGGCCATCGCTCCGCTTCATAGAAAATGAATGAACTTCCAGCAACTGGTCGACCGAATCGCTCATAGTGTGAACACAGGGTTAGCTGTAGATGAGTCCATTGATGTGTCTGACAATGCTCAGCTGTTAGTTTATGTAAGGTTCTGCAACAAGGAGAAGAAAGAGTTCTGTGAAGACCTGTTAGGTGTTACACCCCTTCAGACCAGTACACGGTCATCTACCTGGCCATAATAGGGATGTTAACAAAGAGGGGAATAAAGACAAAATAAATGGTTTCAATAATCACAGATGGAGCCCCTGTCATGGTAGGGAGAGAGAAAGGAGCTGTGGCAAGAGGACAGTCTCTTACCATTGCATAATTCGGTCCTGTGCTTCACCCTGTCAGACTAGTATACTAAGGTGATGAACCCAATGATGAGAATGATTAACTTTCTCAGGGCATCTTCTTCCAATCAGCATTGCATCCTCCGAGAAGTTGATGCAGAGGACCTTGTGCTGCACAATAATGTAAGATGGCTCAGCAAAGGCAGGGTGTTGGATAGCTTTTTGTCCATCTGAAGAGAAATCACAGCTTTCTTGGCACAGTTGAAAAGCCAGAAGGCAACACCATTTTATTTTTAAAGAGATATTGTGGCTTTTTTGGCTGAAATCACTTCACACCTGAATGAACTGAATTTAAAGCTATAGGGCAAGGACAATTCAGTTTGATGACACCTGCGTGCTCCGTCCAGAGGAAACTTGAGGTGTTCAAGGAAGACCTGCAGGGAGACTATTCACTTCCAGTGAAGGAACAGGTTCAGATGTATCTTCTCTTGTTGACTTTGTTGACAAGCAGATTGTTAACTTTTAAAAACGTGTTGCAGGTTCAGCCTTTTTTTGTCCATTCAGAACCCATTCCTCATCACAGATGTCAGGGGGTTCTCAAAGGAAGTCACACAGCACTTCAAGTGGGCAAATGCTAAGCCTCTCCAGTTTCAACAGGTTGATGTCCTGAAAGAGTATTTTGGAGGAACTGACCCTACCACTTTCTGGCTCCAAATGGTCTCACAGACAGCCCTGTACATCTTGACCATGTTCGGCTCCACATACAGCTTTCTCCACTATGACATCATTAAAAACCAAATATCATTCCAGGCTCACCAATGAGCACCTACACATGTGTATGAGAATGGCCCTGACACCATTCCAGCCCAGATTTAAAATCCTGGCAGGACAATGTAGAGTTGACTCACTGAACACGAGAAAGTGGGGAAGTGGGATATAAGGGGGAAAGAACGAGAAAATTAGGTTTTAAAGCTGTTCAATTGTTGGCATTTATATAGTGCCTTTATTCAAAGCGCTGTACCACTGATGCTTCTCATTCACCTGTTCATACACCAACGGCAATTGCCTGCCATGCTGGTCAGAAGCATTTAGGGGTTAGATGTCTTTCTCAGGGATCGAACTGGCAACTCTCCGACTGCCCGATTACTGAGCCAATGTCGCCACAGGCTACGATGTGTTGAGATTGGAAAGTCAAGCAACACTTTTTATTTCATTTTTCTAAAATTAAGCACTTTATTTTAAGATGCACATTTTTCAAAAGCTCTCTTATGTATCTTATTTTTAAAATCCAGCCCTTATTTTACTTGAAATGAGAAAAGAAAATGTATTAATTATTTGAGTACTTATTATTTATAATCCCTTCAGTTCAATGTGAAAATATATATTGTTGAAATATTATTGAATTGTGCTTTCTTTATTTGATTTGACAGTCAGTTATTGACTACACACAGACATTGATACAACTACTAGGTTACCTCAATATATATGGCATTGTATTATAACACAAGTTAGAAATTATGATGTTCTGGAGGTTTCCTTAAGGACAATTTCTCTCTCTGGACCTCTTTGAATTTTAATTGAATATCCCTGTTATATAGTATATGGACTGTATAGTGTTTAATTGTATGAAGTAGATTGAAAGTTAGCAAATCAGAAATGAGTACTTTTTCATGCAAGCACTATTTCAAGAGTGAAAAAAGTATTTGAGATCCTAAAGTTTCATTATAATACATAAATCAGGGTGTCTCAGTGGCGCAGCCTGTAGAGCGCTGACCGCATGCTCATTGCGAGCCGCGACGTCGACGGTTCGAATCCGACCGTCCGACAATTTGTCGCCTGTCTTTCCCTCTCTTGCTCCCATTCTTCCTGTCTCTCTAGACTATACTGTCCAATAAAGCTGAAAAAGATAAAGCCTAAAAAATATCTTTAAAATGATACATAAATCATATTTATATAAATACATTTGTGCTTTTATCAGTGCAGTGTCTTTCTCTCCATCAGCTGGTCCATACCCAAGCCTGTAGGTGGCAGTACAGACTTAGGACAAAAGGGACTGGGTGTGGATTTCTCTGAGATACAGATCATTTAGCACCACTGAGTCTTTCTTATTCCCTCAGAGAAGGGACTTTGACCTTTATATATTTGTTACCCAGAAAAATTGACATTGAGCACTGGTAGCTTGCTGCTCTGGTAGACCTAGCTTAAAAAGAGGTATAATAATTGCCAGGCTCTGGGTTCCTGATTTCTAATGGTTTTAATGTGGTTTTGACAGGATCTGTTTGTGGTGCGTGATATGACCCACATTTCTGAGGTCTCCTCCAAGGAAAAAGGCAGGATAGGATATTTGCACACCACTTTGCATTTCATTACCATATGGGAAAGGACTGTCTATGATTTCAAAAGATCCACAGAGGGCAGCGAATTTGGCTGCGGGGAAGAGCATTTTACACTCATTTACTAGACCGAGAGCCAGCATACTATTATTTTGACTATTCTTTAACCTCTGGTGTTTAATTGTGTGAAACCAGTTTGTTTATGAGCTACAGTTTCCTATTTTCCCAGGCTGCCCATGAATGATCTGTGAACAATTGAGTTCATCAGAGACAGAGAAAGAGGAAAAAAAGCACTATTTTTTTGACATTGCATTTTCCATATTTATTTTTTTAAGCATTCTCTGAGAGAAAGCCTCAAAATGTCCTGGCAGCCATTTACTTATCAGGGAGGCATTGATCATACAATTAAGATTCAAAATCACCCCAGCGTTTTTTTCTCTCGCAGAGGTGTGTGCACACGCGTGCAGGGTTTAATTCTTCCAGCTTTAAAAGTGCTGGACCTGGCCCCAACCTCCTCTCCCACCTCCCTGTAAATGGTGCGATGTTATCAGTGCCTCTGCTGAAACCCCCCGGATCCCCTGTGACACGCAGTGTCTGTGCGGGCGACCTCTGCGTGGGCTGTGTGTCCTCCAGGCTGACAGTATTCCCCTCCAGCCCTCGCTGTTAACTCCCGGGCCCCGGTCCCAGATGGGCCCCTCCCCCCAACTCAGGCCCGCGCATTGTCCGCATTAACCAGGCAACCTTGCGCTCCCCGCCTGTCAAAACTCAACGGAGGGTCAAGAAAACAGCATTTGGGGGGATAATAGAAAAGTAGTTGAAACAGGGAACTCTTGACACATTTAAACCGGAATAAAAATACGCACTGCCTGCCACTCTCTGAGGCACCATTGCTTTAACACTCAGGCTTTTATTTTTCTGAAGTGTCCTGAAAAAAAAGTATTGTGATTTTATGCAAATAGATAAAGAGTTGTTATATTTGTGTCAGTATTGTTCGATTCTTATATTCGGGTTCTTTTACAATTTACGATATGTAATAGTGAGAAAATTATACTTTTCATGTTTTAAGGCTAATAGCTTCCAATTCTGTAAATCAAGCCAATGAAATCAGCCTTCTTTCATTCATATAAAGTATGCACTACACTACATTTTAATTAATAAACCCCTTTGACTTAACTTTAATAACAAAAACTGTGAACAGTGAAAAGTAAACCCAAATAAAAGTATTATTTCTATTTATCCTTGATTAAAATGTGAATTATTTTATAAACTCAGATTTCGCACCAAATGTGAAATATGCCTGTTTGAAGAGAGGACATGCAAAACCAATGTTCCACATCAAGGGTGTACCGTCCAGCTGTACCAGAACAGCCAGGAGTGGTCAGCCATTAACCAGTTCCCCTTCTACTTTCTGCAAAATATTAACCCACCACTGTGCATAGAAATGTGAAAGAAATCCAAGAAATACTTGAGAAAATTAAAATGTGTTCTGGAGAATAAAATAATGACATTAGCACTGCAGGCGTGCAGTAATTATAAAAACAAAGGGAACAAACTAGTCCTTGCTCAAGTTCACCGATCAGTTTGGCTTGCGTTGCTTTCCCTTCCATCCATTACTTTTATATCTGGCCTGTCACCTAAACTACCACTGAATATTCACATCTGGGCCATGATCTGGCCCCAGGAGGTGTGGGGGGGTACGGGTGGGTGGGTTGATTTATTGGACTGGGGCGTCACCTGTGCCTTAGTGGCTCCGAAATTAGTCACAAATAGCATATTAGAGCACCTAATCAGGCACGGTTCAGTACTTCAGCTTCTTTATTTGCCCATAAAGGAAAGAGTGTATGGCTGCCCTCAGGCCTTGGTGTGACTGATGGCCATGACCTCCTGTGAACCGACAGGCCCACACGGTAATGTTCCGCGGATCCTGCAGGAGCAGGAACCCTGGTGAGGGACTCAAAGCACCATCAAGGCACCACCTATCCACCTATGCTATCATTTACATGCTTGTTTGTTTGGGGCCTAGCGTTATGTTCAATTTGGCAGTGTTCTTGCCGTGGGACTTACGATAACCCAGACAGACTGTTCGATCCTACCCAGCCTCCCTCTCTCATTCTTTCTCTGTCTCTGCAGATCCCGAGATGGAAAACTGTAGCAGAAGAGAAAGCAGCGGATGTAGCAGAGCGGATGTGATCCACTCGGGAGTAAGGCTTTTCAAATCATTGTGAAGATTGTCAGATTCAATGTAGTTACGCTGCAACATGCAGCATGACTCTAGATAAAACCCTAATTGCTTTAGTGTTGCCTCAAACTGTATCTCGGCAGCACATTTTAAATCCTTTTCAAAAGGAATTATTTCAAGGTGTTTTATTCCAGCATTGCATATGAAATTTAAATTATATAGTTATTAATAATTGATGCGTCCTCTCTCCCTTAACTAAGCACTCTGGCAGAAGACGTTTATATTCCTTTCAGTCAGGCTATCATCAGGGAATTCAGCCAGGCCAAGAGGTCAGTGTTCCAGACTATTCCAGGCAAGTTCAATGAGGTATTTAATGTCAGAAAACCTGACACTACATCAATTTTAGCATATACCAAAAAGTCAACTTCAAAAAATTTTAAGTAGAGTAGCTGCAGAATGTTTCCAATTAGAATTTCTAAAGAGTGTAAAGAATAATTTGAAATTATGATAGAAATCTTTAACACAGAAGCTGAAAGCCTGGATGTCAGGAAAGATCAGTATTAACTGCTATGGGTCACTGAACAAGCCTTTAATTAGTTCAGTATTACCTACTATAAAACACGGCTGGACATTAATGAATCCAATCAGAATGTAAACTTCAATTATAATATTATAGACTTCATAATATGGAAATATAGTGATTGCTATAGCTTAAAAATTATGCAGACAGGATATTTAAGGCGCTATTTGTTTTGGTGTTTGGATGTTTAAAAAAAGACTGGATTCAGCAGTACATGAACAATACTGTGTATTTGTTGTATTTCCACTGTTCCCAGTGCTGATTGAATCTTGCAACCTTTGGACATCAAGTCCACATATTAAAACTACCACATTGCTGCTACAATATTGTTTCTTAGTAATATCTCACATTCTCTGTCTTATTGGAAACTATACTTTACAAGTGATATCATTGCTGCCATTTTAAAAAGATTTAATTACACTGAGTGTGGTAGTGCTCAGTGTACTATAAGTTTGTGTTGATCAGCTTTCCCAAGTAAAAGTGAACCTTGAACCTTGATATCTCCACTGTTTCAGAACCAACCTCAATGCCATTTTGGATTCAAATCCAACGGATCCCAACACAAGGCCCCTTATTCTGTCAGTCATTTTGAGACATGCATGCTTTTTATACTTTCCTGGTTGTAGACTTTATCAAATTTGAATGAGACAAAGACACGTTAGGTTAGGTGGACTGGAGTTGGTCCGTGGGCACTGCACTGTGGCTGCCCATTGTAACGAGGTAACAAGGATAGGCCAATTACCCTACAGGGTTCAATAAGGTATATCTTATCTTATCTTTATTAACAATTCAACATTTTGCAAAGACTTAACATGGGGAGACACAACATTGACTTATAAATCAGGATAACTTCTCCAACGTCTCCAAATTTCGAAAGGAATTTGACAACAACAGGAGATTATGTCTCAGTAGCAGCCTGTAAGTGAAAAGTTTTCTGGGCGAAACCATGTAGCTAGCCAGTTGTGTTAACTTTAGGTACCGTCTTGTCTTTGCTGTCTGTTAGCTAACTATTAGGTAATTACAGTGGGGGTGACAATTGTGTTACATTGGTCTGCCTTTTTGCAGCTCGGTAATACCAATGTGTCTCATTCATTTTCATGAGTAAGAGTGTATATAGCTAGCTGCCATAATTAGCTAGCTTAGCCATTCTAGTTAGCTGTAGCTAAATCCTATCATTGCACCCACTTTGCTGAGGGGATGGGGAAAAACAGGTATTTTGGGGAGACTATACACCTTCTAAAAACTCTTATTTTAAAGTCTGATGCAGAGCATTTGATATGCATATAATGTAGCAGGCTTGGCTGAACATAAAAATATGTTCTATGTTGATTTCTATGAAGAGATACCAGCATTATGAATATGACACCTTTGCGTTATGGATGTGACATGTCTGAAATGCACATTGTTTGACAATCTACTTCCCAGTCAAATTTTATCATAACACATTTGTTTTCATCTGAAATAGTTCAGAGTGCCAGTTTTGACATTGAAAATACCATCTGAAATGGTTTTGAATGTTTTCAAGATGACCGCTAAATCACATTGATTTCAATGGTAATGGGACTAATAAATCAATTTATAAGCATTTTCCTGATGTTAGCCTACATTTTATCCGGTTTAAAAATGGTCACAATTGACTGTTTGGGACATTAGTAAAATTGGGAAGTAAGTAAGCTTATCTTTTTCATGCCCAGTTTGACATTACTGTGGAACTGCCCATATTTTTGATGTCTTAATGACTAAGCCTAGCCTGCTTAATGCTGTTGTATGCTCATCATGAGCAATGCAAAGTTATGTATAGTAAACATGTCAGTTTTTTTACCAAGTTTGATGGATTCAACTATTTTCTTCTGGAAAGGATAGTGAAGTTACATTACTGTGAGTTTTCCTTTATGTTTTATGTTAGGTAGTCGCATGTCTCTGTACAGAACACATTATACATGTGAATTAAGTTTTTCTTATTAATGGGACATTCCATTATATTTGATCTGTGAGTAACATACTTTGTAAATGAGAAATTCCTTACATACGGTTGATTCCTTATGGAAAGTAACATGGTGGGTTTGGGGGCTGTTAAATGGTGACTTTGTACCACATTGTATTGAATGCGGGCTAATAGGCATGTTTGTTATGGTGCTGCAGCCAACTGAATGTACAATACATACAGTGCTATAGAAAATATAATATATTATATATAATACTATCCATCCATCCATCCATTATCTGAACCCGCTTATCCTGAACAGGGTCGCAGGGGAGCTGGAGCCTATCCCAGCATACATTGGGCGAAAGGCAGGAATATACCCTGGACAGGTCGCCAGTCTATCTCAGGGCACACACACCATTCACTCACACACTCATACCTACGGGCAATTTAGACTCTCCAATCAGCCTAACGTGCATGTCTTTGGACTGTGGGAGGAAACCGGAGTACCCGGAGGAAACCCACGCAGACACAGGGAGAACATGCAAACTCCGCACAGAGAGGCCCCGGCCGACGGGGATTCGAACCCAGGACCTCCTTGCTGTGAGGCGGCAGTGCTACCCACTGCACCATCCGTGCCACCTATATAATACTAGATTTAGGATAATATTTTGAATTTAATGGTAATAATTTCCAGTGAATGTTACATGTAAAATAAAAACAAGTATCCTATTAATAAACCTCCCCATGTAAAAATGAAGGAAATCACAAAAACAGTTCTGAGTGAAAAATTTGTGTCGCACGCTGTGTGGACGGAGATTGTTTGCCGCACGGAGAGAGAGAGCGCCAACACCAATACAAAATAAATAACAAAAGGTCTTCACAATAAACGCAATAAACTAAAATGAAAAAAGCAAAAGAAAGTAAAACTGTTTGCAATTGCCGAAAGCCTCAAAAGACAAGAAATTAAATTGATCAGCCCTGAAGTTAACATCAGTCTGCTTTCCATTTGTAATATAGACTCAGTGAGCATTTTATTAGGTATTTATTAGGGTCATTTTTTAGATTTCTACTGCTGTAGCCTATCCACTTAGAGTTATGATGCATTGTGTGTTCAGAGATACTCTTCTGCATACCACTGTTGTAATGTGTGGTTATTTGCGTTACTGTCACCTTCCTGTTAGCTTTGACCAGTCTGGACATTCTGCTCTGACCTCTCTCATTAACAAAGCATTTCTGTCTGCATAACTGCTGCTCACTGTTTTTTTTTTGTTTTTTTTTGCACCATTCTTTGCAAACTACCAACTTATTCATGCAATTAAGTAAAAATGTTCTTAATAAAGTTATCTTTGAGTGTATGTCTAGGCAGTTCTCCAAAAAGGACATTTGGAGACTCCAAAAGGACACATGGAAACTAAAGGATTTTACGGGTTTTATGAGGTGTAAAATACAGCATTTTGCTTACTAAACCATACAACACCAGCAAAGTGTTTGCACTTCCCTCCACCTGCCACCCTCTCCTACCTCTCTGGCCCAAACACCCTCAGCCTACACCTTTTTAGTCAATTCATTCATTCATTCATTATCCTAACCCACTTATCCTGAACAGGGTCGCAGGGGGGCTGGAGCCTATCCCAGCATACATTGGGCGAAAGGCAGGAATACACCCTGGACAGGTCGCCAGTCCATCACAGGGCACACACACCATTCACTCACACACTCATACCTATGGGCAATTTAGACTCTCCAATCAGCCTAAACTGCATGTCATTGGACGGTGGGAGGAAACCAAAGTAGAACATGCAAACTCCACACAGAGAGGCCCTGGCCGAGTGGGATTTGAACCCAGGACCTCCTTGCTGTGAGGCGGCAGTGCTACCCACTATACCATCCGTGCCACCCTTTTTAGTCAATATTGTTATTAATGTGCATAAATTCTGTAAAATTGTTAATAAGGACCAAAATAAATTTCTACTACTAAAGCCCAGGAACTTAACCTCCTCAGCTCCAAACATGCACTTCTCAGCATTCAGGGTGACGTTGTGTTGCTGGAAGTGCTGGAAAACCTGCTCCAGCTAAGCACCGTGCAATGCAGTAGAGGGCGCATGTACCACCACATCATCCAGGTAGATGCAGACCTGTGGAATGCCATATAGGATTTGCGGCCGGTGCCAGGGGAACCTGCAGATAGCCATGGCATAAATCCATCTTACCGGAGACGGTAGAGCCATGGAAAAGCTCTTCGGCTGTAGGGATGGGGTACTTGTTGAGGGTGATGGCCTTGATTATGTCAGTCCGATCAATGCAGATAGGCAGCCTGCCCCCCGTTTCACCAGGTTAGACATCCAGGCTGAGCCATTGATTGGCTCAATGATATCTTCACTAGGTGATGTAGCTCCTCTTTCACTCCATCTCGGAGAGCTAAGAGAATGTGCCATAATGGTTGGATAGCTAGGTGAATGGATGAGTCCACAGTAGGCTGATGCACAAATATGGACATGCAGCCAAGCCCTGAAAACAGCTTTGGGTAACCATCGGGCCAGGAGGTGGCAACCTGCAGGACATGGTGACCCACATCGTCAGTCAGCAAAAAGTTCAGGGAATGGAACAGATCTAAGCCCATAATGTTATCTCCCTGTTCCACGATGTAGAACTTGACATCAGGGGTATTATACTCCTGGTGATTACACTCCTCAGGAAGGCAGGCTACTCCTAGAATGGCCCTAGCCTGACAGGGAGCTGGCTGCCAGTTCCAGGGGCATATGACTGAAGCACTGGTTGTAGGTGGACTTATTTAGGAGTGACACTTTTGCCCCAGTGTCAATGAGGAAAAAAGGTATGGAGGCTCCGCCCACATGGCAGCTGCAATGGCTGAATGCGGGCTGTTGGCTCTGCACTGTATTGATGGGAATAGCAGCAGTAGATGACTGTGCAGGGGGAGCGTGACTCCAGTGCGCAAAGTGATCAAACTTATTGCAATTACAGCAGCGTTACATACTTTGGCTCCGTCCCAAGCTGAAATTAGTCAATGGTAGCCATAGGATACATGTCCTTCACCACTGTGGGTATAGCAAAAATCTGTTGCCCCTCCTGACCGAGGCAGTGCCGCAGGAGTGCACACTTTCTTGTGTCCGGCAAATCTGCTTTCCCCAAAGCTAACAAATAGTTGTTCAACTATGTTAGCCATCTATCAGCAGGGTCAGCTGGGTCACCAGGACCAGGTAGAAAAGGAGGCGGGGGCAATAAAACAAAATCAGCCACCCTTGTTCATCAAATGTTCAGACAAACACCAGACCAGACTCCCTGTTTTGTTGGAGCTTTCCTCTAACAAAACCAACTCAACACTGTTTTAACATTGCCATAAAACTTACTGCTGGTACGCCAATCTTAAAGGCACAGTAGCCTATGAGCTAGACATAACACGTGGAACATAGAAATGGATTTGTAATTTCATGAATTTGTCTGAATTAAAGCAGTTCTGCAATGAAAAGTGGGATAAATTACACAACGATGTGAAGGACTAATATCTAATTATATGAGGTGTTTGCAGGTAGTGAAACCAGATTTTAAGATTAAGGATTACTTTTTCACATGAGTGATTTGAGTGTTTGATAACTTTTTCATTCAAGAAATTAAATACTAATTGTCTAAAGACCTGGCCCTGGACCACTGGCAGCAAAACATCTCCAAAACATCAATGATCCACTGCCATATTTGACAGTAGGTATGGGGTCCTTCTCCTTGTATGCATGTGTACGGCCAACACGTTCAATTTTGGTCTCGTCTGACCATAGCACTCTCTTCCAGTCATAATTCCAATGAGGTTTGGCAAATTGATGCTCAGTAAGGGCTGTCTTTTTGCCACCCTTCCAAAGAAGGTATGGAGGTGTCATTTTATGTTTAGATTTTTTTGGACTTGGTGACCCCAAGACACAACCAATTCTTAAACTGCGAACCTTGGGTTACTTATGGCCTCCCTCACCATCTTCCTTACTGTCTGTGGGAATAATATGCACTTTCTTTTGCAACCATTCCATGTGCTTTATGCCTTTTTATTATTGTCCTTATAGTGCTAAGTGATATATTTAACCACTTTTTTTTTTACATTGCCAACTTGTAAAGGTCAATTACCATCTGTGTCTTCTGAATTGAGAGTTCTTTGGCTTTTCCCATGGTTGACAAAGGGATTTTGCATGCTTGTTGAAATGTAGTGAAACAGGAAGTGATGGAATGACACAATTGAGTTCCTTTAGGCTGAGATTAACTAAATTAGTATTTTTTTTTAGCCAATTTTACTTTGTTTGCTTGTATTTACAATAACTTTTAGGGGTGCCAATAATTTTAAAAATATATATTCTAAAATAAAAAACATTGGAAAATGAGAGTAAATGTTTTGAAATAAAAGTATCTCGTTTTTCTGTATGTTTGAACGTAAAATATAGATAATTATCCATGTTGTTTATTACATGCAGCCTTTTTTCCCAATTTTTATTAAGGCTGCCAATAATTCTGGAGCCCACTGTATGTCACTGCAAGCAAATCAAACTGACTTACCATTGCAACACTTTTGACATGCGCCTACCGGAATCCATAAGCATTTTAATTTGAATTGGAGAACTGAAACAAAAGAAAAGCAAGTCATAGTGGGTAGTTTGATGTAGGTAGTCAGGTGAAGGGAAATCGAAAAACAGCACAAGCCCTGAATTATATCACCTTAACCACTTTTTCTATCTACCTGCCCAGGGATTGCAGATGGAAATGCGCTGTTAGCTAAATCTGGTACAAAGCAGAAATCTTCTCTCTGTGATTAATGTATTTGATAAAAAAATGGTTAATACAAGTTTCTATGTTGCACCTACACAAATGAGCATGATCCAGATGCTGCACTCATCACTGAGCTCAAAACAAAGCCCTAATCTACTGACCAGAGAGAGGATGTAATGGAGTAAAAAGTATAAATGTTCCTTAAGAACATTCTCAGTTTCTATCTTTTGCCTTATTGATGGATGGCCAAGAACTTGTTCAGTTATGTTGCTGTTTGAATGGGGTGCTGGGGTGGGGGATTGGTGGAGGTGTAGAGTGGACGTATGCTGGTTTTATTGTGTCTCAAAATGCAAAACATTT
The DNA here is from genome assembly GCF_963514075.1 of Conger conger. Classification (NCBI taxonomy): domain Eukaryota; kingdom Metazoa; phylum Chordata; class Actinopteri; order Anguilliformes; family Congridae; genus Conger; species Conger conger. The sequence goes on from NC_083760.1 coordinate 46,955,710, forward strand.
AACCAATACATTTGGTAAAAAAGAGGGAAACAAAACACTAAAGATCCCTAGTGTATGTGATACTCATTGAACAGTAATAAAGTCAAGGTAATCAAGTTTCTCCTGCATAACATTAAAGTTAGGTCCCTTCGTGTGCTTGTTGACATCAGCATACCAGCCTCTTTTTTTTAAAATCTCCCAGCTTCCCCTGCTTTTCTGCTTGCTACCCATATTCGTAGCTGTGTGTTTGACAACACACATGGCCACAGGAAGGAGTACAGCCAATCTAGGGCAAACTGCTGTGGATGTCAGAGATGATAATACAGTAAAAGTGTGGTGAGCGTATCTCTACTTCCACACTTAGCCTTTTGGCAGGGATTTATTAAGACAGAATAAGCCTGTGACTTTTCAATTCCAGCCATAATTTGTTTCTATATTACATTATTATTATATCTTTGGAGTCAGAGCGTGATGGAATTTTTCCTGTCTGAGGTTAGGAATTTGAAGCTGATGATGTGCTGTAATAGGTTATCACAAGCCATATCTTTTGCAATATAAAAACACAACACATGTACATCTGTGGCCCAGTGTCAAAGCCTTAAATATACATCAAAAATGCATTAAATCCACTGATTGGTAGTCTGTTCACCCAGGATGTTGGCTCTGTAACGCACACTTTTGATTACTTTGAATTACTATTGCTTCTCCTGCCACCAAGAGCTTCAAGAAAAATGTAGCACAACATTCTCTTTGTGTGTGTGTGTGTGTGTGCTTATGGTTGTGTGTGAGGGTGCTTGTGTCTGCATGCTGAAATGAGAAATCCTCTCATCCAGAATGCCATTTACTGTAACTGTGCTCTACAAGGAGCACAATCCATGCTTTTACATTGAGAGACAGTGTTAAGAGCTTATTTCCATTGTCTTTGCGGCACAATTCCACCTTCCTAAATCAGTTTTTATAAGGGCAGGGGCCTACCCAGAATCCTATAGGAAATCTGTAAGGTTACAGCAGCATCGGTCTATGATCAGGAGGGTTCAGAGAGGCTTACCTGTCCATAAACCTTCAATTGATCTAGACAAACCTGATTGTAAGTATTGAGATATTTCCCAGGTGGCTTTCACTTTTTCCACGTTATTTACTCTGGCTATTTACAGGCCAGGCTTCATGTCATGTTTTGTAGACATGTCATTGTCTGGTGAGTGAAAATGAAAAAAAAAATACACAAAGCACAAGGCTTCCACTCATAGATATGCTTTTGGAAGACAACTATATGTTCTATATAAAAAAGCATTTCCTTGGAACTGCGCTGAAAGTAAAGTAAGTGTTATTTCTGTTCCTTGGCCTCCTTACATTGTGATATGTACCACCGTTAACGAGAGCATGTGCCAGTCAAGATTCTCAAGCTGTGGATATCGACCCAGTGCGGAGTGAGCACTTTCGCATGTTGCTGTCCATAAATTTGGCTTGTGGGCGCTGAGCTATTTCATCAGGCGAAGTGACATGCCTTTTCTGATGGATGACTTCCCAGATCATCTGTCTGTTTTTACACTCCTCGGTGTCAATGCACTCCCTAGATCAGACTTATTCTCTTGATTGTGTATTGACTACAAATCAAAGGGGATAATACATGGATATGTTGGTGAGGTCTACAAGACTAGATAGTGGAACAGCTTGCCTTGCATGTAGACGCATGTTCATTGATGATGTCCGTGAAGCCTGTATCGATCTCCATAAAAGAAGCCATAGACAGAGGGCAATTCCAGGCTGTTATCAGAAAGCAGGAAAGCATATTTTTGTAGACAATATTCCATTTTGTAAATGGCATCCGAATGAAGCAGAGTTTTAATTATGTTTTGGCAGAAATCCTGAGGAAAGAGAGAAAAAAGAAAGATAGAGAGAGAGCTAAGACAAAAGTAATAGTTTGAGAATACAATTATTGCTTACCTACAGATTCCTTTGCTTGGGAGGTAATGTGTATATCAGAAAAGTTGTTTTTTTCTCTCCTCAGGCCTATTCAATAAATGAATGTTACAGTGGACCCCTCTCACACACTGAGTATCTTTGAAATGGGTTTTGTATTGATTTTTGTGACTACCCTGTTAGGTGACGTTACGCCTTGGCGTGTCATTTCTAGATGGGCCAGCCCGGAGCAGGTCATTGAGGTGATAACTGTCATTTGGAGGGACAGAAAAGCAATCATAGCTTTTTCATTACTTACTGTTTCCCCCCCACCCCACCCCACCGGTGGGATCACTTGACATATTATAGCTTCTGTGATTTAACTGCACTCTTAAATTAAGTGCTGGAATATCAAGCTGTGACTTTAGAAAAATAAACTGGATGTCAAGGGATTAAATGCCCTGTAGGTCACAGCCGTGAACTTGTAGTAGCACACCCATCAATTTCAAACTTGTATGGTCTTGTTCTTTTTACATGTACAAAAGAGCTTGGTTATTATTGTAGGGTATGGCATTGGTGTCATTCAGGGCATACCTTTATAATTCTCTTGATGTGTAATCAGCCATCAGTTTAGTGTCTTGCCCATGTGCAGCAAAGGTCAGACAGTTGTTTAAGAATTGTATCACTGTTGTTCTGTTTCTCTGTCATCAGAAACAGACAATTAATACAGTTATTGTAAATCTCCGTTTTCTTCAGTTATAACTTCCTGAGTAAGCATTTGAGTAAGTTATGCTTTAAAAAAAAAAAAATGAAAACACAAATAGCAGGAAGAATTGTCAATTTTTAAACATTCAAATTAAGTCTGACTGTGTACCTATACCAGTATATCTAATACAAATTTTGATTTAAGAATTCAATCTGTAGTATAACTCAAAATAATCGTGATGCAAGGGATATCACGTTCCAAACACAGAACAGAATGTTTATAACTGACCAATATTGAAAATCTTCACAATTTATTTAACCCCAGATTCAATTTGTAAAGTGTATAACCACAGAGAAAGCCAGCTGATTAATTTAGTCTGAAAACACCCCCGCGCTCTATGGTAGTGTCCTGGGGAGATGAGCATGAGACTGGAACATTCCAGTCAACATTCATCCCTAACTTTCACTTACAAAAATGCACTCAGTGACCACTTTATTAGGTAGACCTGTACATCAACTCGCTAATGCACATATGCATTATGCAACTTAATGCATAAAGCATGCAGACATGGTGAAGAGGTTCAGTTGTTGAGATCAAAAATCAGAATGATTTTTCAGAAATCAAAAATGTGATCTATGTGACTTGAATGATTGTTGGTGCCAGACGGGGTGGTTGGAGTATCTCAGAAACTGCTGATCTCCTGGGATTTTCATACAGAACAGTCTCTAGAGTTTAGAGGTAATTGTGCAAAAAACATCCAGTGAGTGGCAGTTCTGTGGCCAAAAACATGGGTCAGAATGAATGGCCAGACTGGTTAAAACTGAAAGTGGATGGGCTACAGCAGCAGAAGACCAATAAGTCTAATACAAATGGTAAATGGTTGGCATTTATATAGCACCTTTATCCAAAGCGCTGTACAATTGATGCTTCTCATTCACCCATTCATACACACACACACACCAACGGCGATTGGCTGCCATGCAAGGCGCCAACCAGCTCGTCAGGAGCATTTGGGGGTTAGGTGTCTTGCTCAGGGACACTTCGACACAGCCCAGGCGGGGGATCGAACCGGCAACCCTCCAACTGCCAGACAACTGCTCTTACTGCCTGAGCCATGTCGCCCCTGATAAAGTGGTGGAGTGTATATTTCTTATAAAAAGTTGTTAGGTGATGGAACTGCAGTCATTTCTGGACCTCTTAAACTGTGTGTGAATAACTATTTGTTCTTTTGTCAGTCAAAGTTAAGACTGAATGTTAATTTAATCCAAACCTGAATATTTACTATGCTGAATGAGGGAAAGGAAATGGCCATTTGGGAATTTTTGCTAGCTAGGATCTGTTCATAATTTTAT